>NW_010510545.1:23403-24202 GCF_000687285.1 Phaethon lepturus
ATTAAACGCTAAAAAAAAAAGCCGATCTGAATTACAGAGGTGAAACGTTGTGTACAATTAAGCAGCTCTAGAGAACAGAGGGATGACCTTCACCCGTCATGCCTGTTTCTCTTTTGTTCTCTTGCTTTACCGGAAGGTGTGAGCAAGCGCCAGCGCACGTGTTTGGGAGCGGCAGCCCAGCGGAGCGCAAGCGAAGCCGGCGGCGGCCGTCGCGCTCTCGGCAGAGGCCGGGGCTGGGCAGAGCGCGGGGCGCGGGAAGGGCATTCCCAAAGGCGGCAGAGGAGGCAACCCAAGGTGGGAAATGCTGCTGTCTAACGCTCCAGGAAGGCTGTTATCCGTTGAGGTCATCGTCACAAATGTCATAACTCAAAAATACAGGTTCTTGTCAGAACTGAGAAAGATGCACAGACATGGGAAGAGCCGCGTGAATGTTTACCCCTCAAGCCTGCTCTCTTCAGACTTGCCCACACATCATGTCACTTCAACTGCCTCCGCGCCATTGCTAGGAAATTGGTGAGGCTGGTTCTGCCGCCTCGGTGTGTGCGGGATAAAACTTGCCATTTTTTTGCTCAGTCCTTGCCAGTGTTTTCTCTCCACAAAAGCCTCCAGAAGGATTACCTGTTAACATGCCTTTCTGAGTACCACCTCTGTGCTCGTCTCTCCCGCGCCTTTGTCTGTCCTTCGAATACATCTGTGTCTTTGCCCTTCGAGAGTGCCCTTTTTTCTGTTGGCAGCCCTTGCATAGGTGTAGTGTGTTGTGCTGCTTCTCTTCTCTTCTCCGTCTCGCTCTATTCTCTTT
>NW_010510545.1:24233-30377 GCF_000687285.1 Phaethon lepturus
ATGTTGCTTTGGCAGAAAAACTAAAGTACAGTAGTTCATCAATCCAAAATCCATGATGATGCACTTGTCTGACAGTGGGGGTTTGGCTGAAGGTGATTTTGACTATGAGCCTGACTCCTTTTCTCTTGGAAGTAGAAAAGAACTGCAAGACTTTATGTCTAATATAGATTTCACAAAGTATGTTGGAAAAAAGCCTGTCTTTATTGGTGGGCAGTGTAGAGAAATTGCTAGAATTGAGACGATGCGGGGAACAGCACTGGTGCTGGTGCCAGTGCATGTCCTCATTTGGAAGTGGTGAGTGCTTTGTGTCTCATTCTCGGGGACACCAGGATTCCTAGCCCAGAAGCAAAATGACTGTTGCAAGCAACCACTGACTGGTGCCACCAGGCTAGCGTCCTGTAGCACGTCCAAAGTAGAGAGAGATGTGGCTGCAGGAGAAACGCCTGGGTCTTTTATAGTTCTGCGGCTGAATCTGGAGAATCTCAAGTGACATTATAAGGGCCAGAAGTTCATCTATTCCTGACAAAGTAACAAAATACATCCGGATGGACTACCAGCAGTTTGGGAGGGTGTCTGCTCCCCCCGCTTCCTCTAATCCTCCATTTCAAAATTACTTAAAATGTTGAAAATTCAGTATTAAAACCAAGCCAATCTTGATCTTCTATATAAGAATTCCTCTTGCACTTTTTGGTAACATAAAAGCTGATATCTGTATCCTTGGGTAAAATCTATGTTCCTTGCAATATTGAACATGATGGTCCTTGCCCTGAAGGCTTCTGCCCTTCACGCTAGCAGTGTCTGTATGCCGTCAGCACTGAAATAATGGCAAATCATCTGGAAGCCCTCTGGAATCACTTTATCTTAAAAGGTCGTATTTAAGAGTAAAAAAAATGAAATTGAATAATCCATTTGTAACTTCATCTGGAAAGGGTTGGAATCCGACAGAGAACAGATGCATAAAGATACTTGTGCACTCCTCATTTTGGGTAGTGATTTAGCGTGCCGTGTTTATAACCCTTTTACAGCCAACCGATGCCTAAAATCAAACCAAGCCATAGCAACAGCAGGCCAAACATCAAGGTAGGGACCACGTCTGAGCATGCCGATGGCCGGGAGGGGAGCCCGCGCCTCCCTTGAAGTTCCGACATCAAAGGTGACGAATAACTCTTTTCTCCCTGCTCCAGTTCTGCACATCATCTGAGCATCCTTTGGCAGCAACAGTCGGCCCAAGCCTTGGAGCAGCAGCTGGTAAGTCCAGAAGCGGAGCTGCGACGCCGGTGGCATCAGATGTACTGGAAACCCTTCTAAACTGTATTTTGAAGTTTCAGCATTTGTGTGGACCTAATTATAAGACGTACATTTCATTCACAGGCTGCGCGCCTGATTACGCACGGTAGCGTGGCTTGTTCCGGAGCCGAGTCGTTACTGGCTGCGCTTTAAGGAGAGGAGGTGGTTGGCGGCACGGGGTGACGTGGTACGGGTTTAGTCTGTGACCGGGCCAGGAGACTGAAGTGCAGCTCAGCTGAGCTGCTCCTGGCTTGTCCCTTGCTTTGCTATACGGCGCTGGCCAAGTCAGCCACCCCTCTGCGTAAAAAGGGTCCCATGGTTAAAGTGGCATTACTAGCACCTGCTTGAAGGGCTCCTTCATTTGAATATCTGTGTGTATGTCTATATGCATGTTATATATATGTGTATGTGTGTTTGTCAGTGTATATAATGGTATAACTTCGTATCACAAAGTCACCACATCTGAGGAATATTCCAGCATTGTGAAGTGAGCTCCACTCATCCCGAGTCTTGGCTTTCAGAAATCGCCGTCAGTTTGTACCTGTATACACCTTCTTGATCGTTTGGGTGTGCTCACTGCTGTTTCTCTCGGTGTGGCCGGCAGCTTGGGCACACGTCTGTGGCGCATTCGTGCAGCGGGCTCTGAGGGGGGCTGTGTGCAGCTCCGCCGCTGGAGGCTGTCCTGACGCTACCTTTAAAAGTCTGGACAGAATCGTTTAATGTAATTGCTCAGCGTAGCAAAAAAAAGCTAACAATTCACTCACTCTGAGGATGGTAGTATTTTAAAAAAAAAAAAAAAAAGTGTTTAACTTCAGCAGTCCCTTAACAGTGACTAGGAAATTGAAGGCAGCCTTAACTGTGGAAGACCCTGGGATTTAATATCGCGGCGTACAGGGGCCATGTGGTAAGTGACTGCTTGGAGGCTCCTGCGAAGCCTTGATACAGCGGGATGAATTGTACCATCATTTATGCCTGTAAAATCCCTCATCGTAATGGATAGGGCTCACTGGCATAAGTCGGGTGTTCTTGGAGCGAGAGTGAAATTGAAACTACAGTAAAACCCCGGAGTGCTTAAATATTGTTTTCAGTGGAGCCAGGATGCCTGTGATGTCAGTAGACCACGGTAATATGTGTTCGTTGGATCATTTAGATGTGACTCCTCAGAGCAATGTCTTGGAATTAGGTAACTGCTAAATTTCAGTGAAAATTTCAGCCTAACTGCTCCAGATTCTGTTGAAAACGTTAGTCCGATGCTTTAGCCATGTAAAGCTCAATGGCTCCGCTTCTGTTACAGGTGTCAGCGAATGATAATAATAAAAAATTTGAGTTGTGCAATGCTGAATCTGCCTAGAATTCTTATTATACACTTATAAAATAAACCCTAATGGCTTTTTGGAGTGGTTATGGTGTAGTCTGTCAATATATATTAAGATTACTATGATAGTACATAGCCTTTATGATAAAAGCATGCAAATTAACATAGAAATCTACAGGACGTTGCATATTTTCCTGTAATTTAATACGAACAGGTCCAGATTTACAGAATCGCGTGCGCAGAAACTGTGTGCGCACATTTTTGTGTGCACATTTCTGACCTTAATCAACAGAGTGAGAGAGAGGAACAGCTCACATGGCTCAGATCTGCACTTAGGTCTCTGAATCTGCATGCCAAATGAAACACAAGGCGACTTTTGATGGCCAAGAAAGGTTTTTTTAATGGAAATGCTGTCACACTCTTAACTAGAGTACCGCTGCCAGGCATCACATCAATAATGCAAACTTTGGAAGACAATCTTGCAAACTAAATAGCCAAGAATTCTGAAGTATTTCTAGAAAGAAAAAAAAGAAAAAAGGTGATCATTACGAAGAGAGGGGGAAGCCATCAAGTGAAATTTAATTCTGCATTCAGATTTATTATTGCTATCTGTTCTCAGTGCTGAAATGCCTGTTTACTTGCAAAGGACAGTTTCTTTCCATAATGAATCATAGTAACACTTAAATTAAGCACAGTAAAAGAATGGTTAATGTCATAACACGCTGACAATTTAACCTGGCCAATATTTTTATTGCCTTGTACAATAAACCTAACAGAGCACAACTTGCTTTTTGACTGGTGGAAAATCGGTTATGAACCGCCAGGGAATGACCAATTTTTCAAATGCAGCCATTCAGTCACACTATAGCCACTAATACTTTTTTTTTCTGTACACTATTGCTGTTATAATCTTTTGAGGATATTTTATCACGGCAATAACCTCCTCAAAATCAGTCTTTACTGCAGTTAATGACTGGACAGCTGGAGCATTAACTGGCCTTGGCTTTGCCTCTAGCCATTAACTAACAAACCAGTTGTTATCCGCAGGTAACAACCAATTTCTTGTAGAATTTTCTTGATAAAGTGTCTCACTGGATAAAAGTTGGGGTTTCCCCCCCCCCCTTCTTTCTTCAGCTAAGATCTAGCAAGTGCAAGACAATACGCAGAGAAAGAATTGCAGAGAAGTAGCAGTAAGTAGTGGTGGTGTGAAAGAAGTTAAATTATAAACCGAAATTCATACAATGTTGATTGTTCACTCCTGCCAGAATTCTTGTAACGTTAATAAAAGATTGCCCCACTATGTCTTGGTCACTCGCGTGCAACGTACGGTCCTGAATTCAAGAGTGGACTTTGTCCGGCTGTGTCACGGGACACCGCCCGGGACGGTCCCCCGCCTGTGCCACCGCACGGCACAGCCTTCCCCAGGGGAGAGACAGAGGCGGGGGCAAGGCAGCTACTGGCCATTTCGGCAGAGAGAGGGGCAAGAAAATGGAGACGGTTTTTAAAGTGCCTTCCATCTTCCAAGCAAATACCGAATGAAGACATGAGATTAATTCTGTGTATTTTATACTTAATAAAATGGGGTTTATTTTTGAGGGCCCTCATAAAATTTTCGCCTTTTCGCTTGCGGGTTGAAGTTATGAAATGTTAACCTCTGTTTTGTTGCAACATTATTTTAAAAGTAGGGTTAGCAGATCCAGATTAAATCGGTACATTACGGAGGGAGTTTAAAGCAAGGATTCATGGCATTGTTAAATAGAAGCAGAATAAGTAAAATGTACAAATTAAACACCCGTAAAAAGCCAAGCTCTATCATGCCATAAACAATGGTGTTTTAAAACTGTTAATAGGCTTAATAACAGTTTATTATTTTACCTTAACCCTTTTTAACGCCTTGTTTTCTCCAGCTTTTATCTTGGCTGTACTGAGCTGTTAATACCACTTCTTAAATTTTCCCCTCTAGGTACATGTTCCAGCAGTGACTATGAAGCAAAAGTAAATGCAGCCACGTGTTTGCTTTTAAGAAACCCAGGAGGCACCGTGCTCCGAAACCTTCCAGGGCTAGGCTTTGGGATACAGCAAATACCTTAGCATCTGCAGGACTTACAGAAGATTTCTAAAACCAAAGGTGAAAATCCGGAATCAGTAGGAGCTCGAATGACCGGCCGGTGTTTCCAAGGGGTCAGGATTTTCCCACAGTGTCCGAGTTTGCAGCCTCCCCCATAGCTCCCATCTGCTCCGTGCGTGGGGACCACGGCTTGCCCTCCGCTGTGGATTTCTGTGCGTCTCCAGATGTTTGCACAGGAGTCTTTTGCAAAATGTTTTATTGCCTACCAGAAATAAAAATTAATATCAACCAGAATTTCTAACAAGAGAGTCAATTTCAAATCATTTTACATTTTGAAATTAGTTTAATCTGGTAAGACTCGGGGGATTCTCAGTAGTAAGAGTTTGTCTTGCACTCAAAATTCTGTGCACGTGCAAGTGGTTCCCTTTCTTTTTGGTAAACATGTAGGACTGTCTCGTGCTATTGGAGATTTCACCTGGGCATTGATGTAAGAATAGACCCCTTTCATTGCACGTGTACTAACTAACAATATTATTTGCTATTCAAGCATTTCTAGCAATCTGAAGCGATCCAATGATTTTTAAATCATTTTTAATTTCATGAGTCTACTCCTTTAATCTCTTCCAAACTACTGAAAATGTAAGGCATTCTGAACATTTCTGATCATTCTTTACTGCTTTGGCCCCATAAAGCCAATCTTTTCCAAAGTTAAGCACTTAAAAATTTGAAGTACTCCAATAAATTTAAATTGGCATATTCTGTGCATATCAATTGAGAATTATTAGAGCATTAGTGCCTAGGAGTGATGGCTGAGGGCATGCAAACCAGTTCATACATTGATTTTTAATGACTTTTTATTGATTCCGTGCTTTTTAAACTTGATACCCTTAGGTTGCCTCTTACGTAGAGTTAACAGATTTCTGATGATACACTAAGTTTGGAAGAGGCATCTTTTTCCTCTTATGCTTTTTCTTGTCTCCTTTTGGCTTATTATTATAACTTTGCTCGGATGGAAATAGCAAATACACTTGATTTGTGGCTTTAAAAATGGCAATTGTGACTTTAACAGGATATGGCTCCTCATGTTTCCCTGGCTTATCTGTAGACAAGGTTTATGTTCAAATCTTTAAGGGTTTCTCCTCCCCTCGGTATGTGCACTCGGTAGCTCACCAGCAATGATGGATGCTCTAGGCCCGCACTGACAGGAGAAATAGGCTTCTTAGTAATTTTTAAATGTCAATCTTAATTTGTTGGGCCAAGATATTGTAGGTGTCATAAAGCATGAAGTGAAAATGTGCGCTAGTACTTTTACATGTTGAAAATCATTCATTTATATTATGAAATGCGCACGCCCCCGCTCTGCGTGCAATGCCACTGTATTTATTAATACTTCGGTGTTGACATATTGACCAAGACATCGTCGGTGCAACCGGCACCGGTGATAACTGGGCCGAGCGGTTATCACACTGCCACG
>NW_010510546.1:0-1540 GCF_000687285.1 Phaethon lepturus
CTCTCTGCCTTTTTAAACCTACCACCTACTGTTCCCCGAACAAAGAAATCCCAGAGACAAGCAACATGCCTCCACTTTCCTTCCATTTCCAAACCCCGACTCTGCCATGCGTAGATGACCACATTAGAAAAATACACAAGACTGAACCCAAAATCAACTGCGGCACAACAAACCGTAGAAAACGGGTGCTCAGTCCTGCCCTGGGCAGCGTGACACACACATACACAGACACACACGCACACACACACTGCGGAACACTCACAAAACACCCCCAAAAATTCATCCCCCTCCTCATTTCTGCTGAATAAGTCAATAACAAAACAGCCTTTGTCTGTTTGTTCACCACCAGGATGCGGCCCAGGTACCGAGCAGCGCTCAGCGGCCGGTGCCCCGTCGCCATCCCGAGCATTGCCACGGAGCTGACCCGCAGCCTGGAGGAGAAAGCAAAATCTCTTTAAAATGAAGCCCAGATCTCTTTCAAATCTCAGAGAAAGGTGTTACAGATTCTAGGCCTCTGATTTTTGCCCCAGAAATCTCACTCTGTAGGAAAGAGATCGACAGAGTTTGGTCCCTGCTATAATTTCAGGCATTCTTCTACATTTTTTTCCTTTTTCTTAGAAAGAAATTCATTTTCTTAGAAAGTAATTACACTTACAAGAGGTTTGGGAATCAGATTTTTCTATCAAGTCTCCTCTCCCTCTTTTTCTCTCTCTGTCTCCTTTTAGTCTTCTTGGCTGCTGCAGGGCTTTTTTTTTTTTATCCCCCAGATCTGTAATAATAAAAAAAAAAAAAACAAAAACCCCCCTCCCTCCCCTCTTCCCCTAGAAATATACAATTTGCTGATTTGCAAAGCCTCTTCCTACGTGGAGGAAAGCTGCCTGCTCTCCCCACGACTCGCTTTCCTGGCCTCCCAGCTCCTTGAGAAAGGAGGAGGGCCTTGTGCATTACAATTCCATTCAATCTCATTCATTCTTGCCTCTTTCTAACGGTCTTTGGACAGCAAATCCACACCAACGGGGGGTCCGAGCCCCCTCCTCACGCCCCCCCAGCCTTAAACACACACAATAGCCATCAGCTAACAGCACAGCAGCAACTTTGAAACATTCAGGCTTCTGAAGTGAAGAATGCCCGCAGCTCCCCAGCCCCCACACCCTCCGCTTGTTCCCTGGGCTTGACATTTAAAAAACTTATAATGATCTTAATTTTAAAAAGGGGGAGAAAAAAAAAAATTAAAAAAAACCCCCTCACTTGGGTCACACGTGGTTTCGCAGGGCAGAATTCTGGTGTCAAGAATTTCCTCTGCAGGAGGGGATTGCTCCATCATGTAGCTAATTACCTGCCTCCTCTCTCAGTGCTCCGTGCTGGAGAAAGGCTTTTTATTTTTTCTTCCCCCCTTTCCCCAGAGACATTTATTTGGTTGTATCAATCACTAGGACGGTTTCCAGCCTAATTTTTCCCTGTCACCTCACGAAGGCACAACCGAGGGCCGGGAGCTGCTTGGGGGGGGTGTGGGGGGCTCCAGGTTATCGTGTGCCTGCGG
>NW_010510547.1:0-5392 GCF_000687285.1 Phaethon lepturus
GAGGTCGTGGTTGGGATTTTGAGTCCCGGGCCGGTGCCTTGCGCTTAAAATTAAAGGAAGCGTAGTGTGTGAAGGGCTGCGTGTGGTAACGCAGGCGGAGGTCCCGCGGGCAGCTTGGCTTTTGGGAGCTCCCCCTCCATAACCGCCTGCAGCGAGGGGTGTCGCGGCTGGGGCCGGCCGGGTCGGGGGGCCCCGGGACTCTGCCTGGTGCTTTCTAATAGAAGTACTTAATTTTGCAACCTGTCCCGGACCTATAGGCAGTTTGTATGGTGAACGTGGCTTGATTATAAGGGGGGAAGTGAACAAAACATGTAGTAGTATCTAATTCTATGTCTTTACTTTGTTGAAATGTCACCCTTAGTTTGAAAGCAAAGTAGGACGTTCAGTCTCTTTGGCTGAACCAGTTCTGTGTTCCTTCCAAGTCAAAGGAGAGGCTACACAATGGCGTTTGATATGCCCAGGTCAAAATCGAGCAGTCTGGCAGGTTTTGGTGGTTGTGCTCCGAGTGGTCACGGGAGCTTTGCGATGAAGCTGTGTGTTCCGTTGCTGGCATGAGATCAACACAGGTGGTGTCCGGATCTAGGTCCTCCTAGTTTAACTTTCGGTCCCCCAGGTCGATTCGGTCTCTTGGTGTCCAAATGCAGGAGAAGAAGCTGCAGAGAAAGGCACAGGTTCTGTAACCGTCTAGCAGAAGTAGGGCATGACATGCTGAGTAGTCCCAGCTGGGACATGATTTATGTATTTACTTGTGATTGCATGGCTGGCTTTAACAAGCAGAAAATAAGCTAAGACTACTAGTGACAGTCTTTGTGTTGCCAGAATTGGATGTGTTCACTACCATTTACTCATTTACAGAAAGTCAAAAGGATTTGTGCATTGCTTACTTGGCTCTGGAATCTAGAAAGGTTATTGAGTTTCTTTTGTTTTTTTTTAAACCATGCACTTTTTTATAAATTCTGATCAGAATTACACTTTTAACTACTTTCTATAAATCGAGTAGTTCTAACATACATTGAGGAATATTTTTGAAAGAGCTTGATTACAACATCCATCTCTGAAAGCCGTACTCCCTTAGGGAACAAAAGCCAGAGTGGTTGGAAGAATGGGATGGGTGGTTTGTGTTTGTGGCATAGTCACTGTGACAAGCGTGCTGTCACAGGGCACTGGCTGATGATTCCCTGCAGGGCCTGAGAAGCAAGCTAATGCAAAAGTAAAGACAATGCAAACTTAGCAACTGTACGGTGATAATATACTCATTGCTTCTTTCTGTTCTTGGTCTCTCCTGGGATTCAACTGTAGAGAGGAGCAATTAGCATTATAGCCATAGGGGAAACTGAAATGTGCTTTCAGATGAAAGGATGTTCAAACATTCAAAACAATTGTGAATACTGCTTGACTGCCTTCTGGGTTGGATCTGAAAATGTTTGTGGGCTCTGTTTAGGTTCGTGAGATTTCAGTTGGGTATGGAGGGTGCAAAGGGGATAAGTGAGCTAGACTCTCTGCATTTCGTCCCCTTTTAAAATGGTCCTTCCAGCCATGGAGGGAAGGACTTTATAATGCAGAAGCTTTGGGGGACGACAGAAGGGCTGTGTCCAAGGCCATCCATTGCAAGTGTTTAGGTTACGTTACAAACAGTGGTGTCAGTACAGCTGCTGTACTGCTATTGTGTGGTGAACTTATGTTCAGCTTACAGCCTTTTTAGCCTATTCCTACACGCTATTTTTGAGACAGTGGGAGAATGTCTGTGTGCATGTTATCTGTTCTGTATCCTGCATTTGCCATCTGTAACAAGACTTTCTATGAATACTTGGTAATTGACTCCCTCCAGCAGAAACACTTAATAGCTTTTATTCGTGTTGTGAATATCCATTAAGTCATTATAATAATCTCTGTATGAAATATGTGGTGAAAATTGATGTGTATCAAGAAGTGAAATTATATTGACCAGAAAACCTGACTGGGCAAATCTGAGCCTGTGAATACTTATGTCAGTTCTGAGGGTGAAATCAGATACACCTGGGAAGCTTATCCCAAATTGTGTACAAATTAAACCCAGAACTGGTTAGTCCACATGTTTGAGCCTGTTTGTATCTTAGTATTTAAGATACAGTTGTCAGTCTCGGAGATGTGACTGTCATGTTTCACAGATGGAGTCCCTCTTTCTAAGACTAGATAAGCATAGGTAGCAACAGGCGCTCTGAAAGCAGCATTCATCTACTTTTTTAGTTGTGTAAAAGCATTTCTTGACTAATTCAGAGTTAACAAAGGAAAGTCTGATGCCATCCTGTCATCTTGTACACGTGATGATACAGTTGATAGATGTCCAAATTATTCTTGCATAACAAAAATATTATATGGGATTACATATTTCTGCTACAAAACTGTGTATTTTCCAATACAACAGAGAAAGGAATTTGTATTTTTTTTTAATTGTAAGCTGGAAGTTTACATGCAGAAAACCCAGCTTTTTGAAACAGAGGAGGAAGATGAGACGACTCTTAAGATTGTGAGACTTGAGAGCAAAGAAGTTAAGGAAATTAGCATCCCTCTTGGTTTTTTTATTTGCTCTAGTTGTACCATTTCCAGTAAAGGGTCTTCACCATCCTGATACAAAGTTTCATTTCAGGTTCCTCCATCTGTTCATGTTGATCCTGTAATTCAAACGTAACCACCTGAAATTTTCTGTGGCCTCAGTGAAGTCTTCACCGCTGGGATAAAAAGGAGAGCCCAACTTGTCTAGAAAGACCTCACATGGCCCTTATTCTTGGCCAGTCATGTCTGAAACTCCCTGTGTCCTGGAGCTCCATTTTGTGGGTAGCTGGTCAAAGTCCCTGAGCAGTACTGTCTGTGCCAGTAGCTAGAACTGTAGCATGCTGTTTGGGGTCAACTGTTGGGCAGCAGCTGCCAAGCCCTCAGAAAAACATTTGTCTTGGACTTCTCAGCTCAGAGCTCATTCTGGCACTTGGCCTATTTAGACCCATTTCAGCCTCTGTGGTTGTCTAATTTCCAGGTTGAACGAGGACACTATGTCACCGCTTCCCTACAGACTAAGCTATTAAAGGTGAAGCAAGAAACAGAAGAGCTTTTGCTGAGTTGTGTCCATGATGCTGGCGCAGCAGCACTGGGGACTTCCATGAGGCGGCAGCACTGATGTGCAGACCCAGCAGGACTGCAGGAGCTGAAAGAGCCAGCGGGTGCAGGAGCAGTGCTAACAGTGTCATAAATACACAGGCTGTGGTGGTCCCCGAGGCCTGTCCAGAAGAAGTGTTTGCAAACATTACTGCTTCATAGTGCACAAATATCACGGGGGGTAAGGTGGAGGTGGAAGGCTAGAGCAAATATAGTACTTGGTCTTCAGCTTGATAAATAGATAAATAAGAGCTCTGTTCTCTTCCCCCTTGTGTTTAACTGAGCCTTTCCAGTATCTGTCAGTTTGTGATGTTCCTGGTGGTTATTAATACCTCTGGTGACAGCTTCCGATTTTGCTGCATTGTTAGAAGAGTTCTCCTGGAAATCACAGGTGAATTGGCAGGTCTGACGAGTTGACAGCTTGTCAAAATATAACTGCTGGGTGCAGTCATCTAAGCTCTCATTCTTTCAGTACTGGTATAGAACATAGGATTGACAGCCAGGAGACTGCAACTGTTTTTTTCATGGATCAGATAAAGCACACTGTGTGACAGGGCATGCTCCTCTGATGTGCAGAAGTGTCTCCTGTCAACTATGGAGAGAGGGGAGTGGGGACTTCAGGGTTATAGCCATCCCTTTTGAGTGAAAAAGTTATGTGGTTGGGAACGGATATGTTAAAATACCAACAACCACCCATCTTTTCCAACTGCAGGGAACTGAATAACCCTTTCCCTGTAGCCTTGGAACTGCAGCAGGCAGCTTTTGCTTTCTCCCTGCTGTGACAGCTCTCACACAGGCTGCAAGTGACTGGGTCCACCTTCACTCTATTATTCCCCTTTGGAAAATCCTGCTTACATGACTACTTGAGAGAGTGCTTCATCCTTGCCCTGATTTCCCAGGAAGGCAGCTGAGTTTCCATCTCTGATATTTAGCCTTCCCTGTGGAATTGATAAAAATATGACTCAGTGCTGGGTGCAGTGGCAGTTTTGGTAATACAGGATCCATTCCCAGTGGAGCTCAAGCTGATGCTACTGAACTCATGGGTGTCTCCTAATTCCTCCTTGCTGATATCAAACTGGACAGACACTGAACTAACAGCTTAAAAATTCCATTTCTAGTCATTCTTTCCTCCCAGACAAACCTACCTCTGTACATGACCAGCAGTTGATAGAAAGAAGCTCTAGTAGCTCTGGAAAACTTCTTTCTTTTCCCCATCCCAGCACCCACTATTTTGCAGCAAGAGAGCAAAAATGAGTTCTTTCCAACAGGAACTTTAAAGTATATTGACACCAACTGCCTGCTGAGTACTTGTTCTTTAAATGCTGCTTCTTAACAGTTCACTTGAGAGTAATTAATAAAGGGCAGTATTATTCCTCCAGTAATTCCTCTTTAGTTTCCCTGTCTGTAACAGCCATGCAGGTACATGGCAGACCAGGAACAGAGCTTGTGTCTCCTGCATCCCACTCCAGTGGTGGCTCCTTCCTGAAAACAGGAAATTACTTTAAGCATATTATTGCCCTTGAGAACAAAGCATATAGTTTTAGCATCCATTAGATGCAATCATTAAAGTCTCCCTCTCTTGCCTCCCTTCTGGCAGGGAGGACAACTTTTCACTTCTTTTCCTCCCTGTAATGCACACTCTAAAACAGTGAGGCAGGAGATTCGTGCTGTTCTTTCTTCAAGTGGGGTGGGTAAGGAAGCCTGGTCCTGAAAAGGTGCAGAAGTGAGTTACTGAGAAAGAAACAGAAGGGGAGCGCTCCTACAAGAAGTACTAAAATAATTCTAACAAACATGGGAGTGCTTTCCCTCTGAAATGTGAACACCTTTCCAAAATAATAGGAAGGATAACATCAGAAATCCAACCAGGCCAAAAAAACAGCGCAGTTTTCAAGAAAAAAATACTTGTGGGGTTTTTTTGAAGTTGGCAATATTTAAAATATCTTCAGATTTAGTCTGTTCAGGGATGAGTTTTCTAACTGAGGAAGAAGCAGAACTGAAGTCTGAATATTTAGCTGGGCTCTTCTACTTAACCCTGCATATATTCGGAGAAACTCTCACAGTAAATGCAACAGAGCCAGCGCTTCTAACAAGCAAGCTCCCAACTTGGGATTTCCTGGGGCAAGTAAAGTCGCACGGAACTCGCAAACAACCCGCAGGTTCCCAGGCTGGAGCGTTTCCTTGGTGGGGATTAAAACCCAGATGACTTGTTCAGCCTTGTGCACTTTGGAGAAGAGGGAAATCACAGAATCACAAGGTTGGAAAG
>NW_010510548.1:0-4795 GCF_000687285.1 Phaethon lepturus
GGGTGGGGGGCTGGATCCCCGCATCCCTTTCTCACAAGCCAGGCGGCTCCTGCACAAGCATTTCTCGCTCTCATCTTCTCGCCTGGAGATGGAGAGCCATGTCTGTGCTGTTGGGCTGCTCCTCCTCGGGCTGAGCCCGGGGCCCCCCCGGAGCCCCTCCACCTGCAGGCGGGGAGTGTTTCTCCGGTAGCAGCCCCCCCCAACAGCCTGTCCTCCCTTCTCAGTCAGGCCGCGATCTGCAGCAGTACCAGAGTCAAGCGAAGCAGCTCTTCCGCAAGCTGAACGAGCAGTCCCCCACCAGATGTACTCTTGAAGCAGGAGCCATGGCTTTCCAGTAAGTGTCTGTAGAGTGCGATGGGGGCACGGGCTTCCGCCATCGTAGAAATAAGGCGCTTCAGGGTCAGGGTGAGGATTTGTTAGAAATTGGGCTGCCTGAGAGAGGGCGAGTTATTTAACTGTCTACCCTGTTAGCTGAAGTGTAATAGCTGTTTGAAGGGCAGAGTGTGTGAGTTGTTACTTCTTGGCGCTGCTGTCTGGTACTTGTTTTTCAGCCAGGTTCATAGTTCTGCTTTTGCTGAAGACAGTGTTCCCGTTAAGACTTTTCTGTTTGTTTGAATGCTCTAAGATACCTTCAGTGCATCTTCTGTGCCTTCTATGTCTTGCCCTTTTTAAAAAGAGATGTCCTTGGTAAAAATAGTCTGTCAGTACCACTCTGGGCTCCTCTTGCACAGTATTTTCCTCTCTGTGTATCCTGTCAGAGTGTGCCTTTTCATGCATTAGCTTTGTGTGTTAGAAGCACATCGAGCATCTCTGGCAGAG
Source organism: Phaethon lepturus (assembly GCF_000687285.1). Lineage (NCBI taxonomy): Eukaryota > Metazoa > Chordata > Aves > Phaethontiformes > Phaethontidae > Phaethon > Phaethon lepturus. The sequence continues at coordinate 820 of NW_010510548.1, forward strand.
TTGTGCTGTTTTGCCAATGATGCACCAAGATTTCCCGCACTTGGCACCACTTCTGCTGCACTGCCAGCAGCGGAATCCCTCTCGATTCCCAAGCCCTGGTGACTGGGTGCGTGTTTACAGCTAGCTGAGCGGGAGCACGGCCTCTGAATGCAGGGCAAGGCTGGCTTTAGGTCTCTGCTTCTATAACAAGGGCCATTTAGCAAATCTCCTGCCCTGTCCCTTTCTTCAGAGATTCAGCGACATGAAACGACAGGAACAGGAGTTTTTTGGAAGGGCAGTCTTTGGCAAAAGCCATGAGGTTTTGAGGGCAACTTTTCTTGCGGTTGGTTTGTGTATGATAACTGCGACAAGAATTTTTTAATCTTTTTTTCTCTTGGCATCTGGTTGCCTTTGATAGGGAGGTACAGTGGTCAGAGGATGACCTTGGTTAAAATAGTCTGGCCATCCCTATCTCCTGTTGGATTTGGGTGTTGTTGCCAGAGTTAACTGCAAAGTGCTGCTCTGCTTCGTCTTCTTTCTAGACGTTAAAACTTTCTAGAATTTAAAAACTCTGGTTTTAAATGTTTGCATGGCACTACAGGGGTGTAGCACTAGTGGCAGGGAAGCCTTGGGAAAGGGTCTGTAGATCCTAGTAAATCCTTTCTTGTGTTGCTTCCATGATGCAAGTAGAGCGATGTCTGGGAAGGCTGTGTGACTTGCAGTGCCCAGGAAATTAAAACCTCTTAACAGTGGCTGTCATGTCACATGTCACCTTCTGACAAGACAGGAGGACTTGGGCAAGCTCATGTTTTGACAGCTGTCTTCAAGAAACATCTAGGTTACCTGGCTGGCAGATAGGTGGGGAAAGGAGCATTTCGCCTGTATTGAGTTAGTCCCTAGAGAGGTTCCACAGGCAGCTGACAGCTGCTGCTGCAGAGCACTCAGCTGCTCCCTCCTTTAAGGTGGGACATTAAGGCAGGACCTGTAGGAAAAGAATAGTTTCAGATCGGAAAAACCTCCGGTGATAACAGTACAGGAAGGGGAAGAAACAGGGGAGTTTGAGATTTAGTCTAAAATGGTGCTGACTGGTGACCATGCTGTTCATTAATGTAGCAAACCATTTTTTCTGCCAAATCAGAGCTCTGAGTGCTGAGGGCAGCACAAACCAGGGTAGAGCATTTTGTGGTGTGAGGGTTACAAGTGTGACTAAGGATATTGCTGAACTTGCTGAGGTGATGTTGGACGCTTTTAGCTTGATCAGTTCAGAGAAGAGCTTAGTCTTGCTGAAATGTGAAGCTTAAACTATGACAATTTGAAGTGGTTTCTGTCAAATATAATGTTTAACTTCAGCTTCAAAAGCTGTGTCACCCTTTCAGCTACAGCACTCAGTACACATGGCTGTGCAGGTACAGAAACACAGATGGAGTCTGCTGTGTTGTCAGTCACTAGTTGACCTTTGGCTGATGAATGGCTGAAGTGGCTCTTACCTGTCATGTTGAAAACAACCCTTGCCCTTTGCCACTGTTGCCAGGATAAAGCTTTTCTCTCCCAAAGTGTCCAAGATAGAATTATAAGAAACCTACTGGCTATACTCAGTGTGCAGAAGTCCGGAGTACAGAAGTTAGCAGTGGCAGACACCAGTGTCTGCCCCTTGTGTGTGCACACTGCCAAGCAGTCAGTGTGATCGGGTGCTGTGCTGAAGCTCGGAGACATGCACAAAGTGTAAAACTGAGAAGCCCAGCTGTGCAGGAACTCTGCTCTGATGTTGAACTGAGGTTGACAAAATTGTCTATCTGGGACAGAATGAGGTATACTTGCTCTCTGTGGTGCTGAGAGATCAAGTTTAAATCCAACACATCTAGTATCACATCAGGGGGAAAGCAAATGGGAGATACACCTGAAGAGCTCCAGGCAGGACCAGCTGGCCCAAGCAGAGAGAACAGAACTGTACCAATGGGGCATTGTTCCTCAGACTGCTCTCATCTTGAGACTGTTGCTTTGGGCTCTCAGGCAATACTGTCAGAATTCCTCTCTGACATGAGTTTTCCTTATTTCAAGGGATCTTTTCAAGTCTTACTGTTCATGACAGTGGCTAAATCAAGCTCCAGGTGATGATTTGTAGCAACTCCAAGCTGTCAAGCAGGTCTCCAAGGGTAAGGGAAGGACAGAGGCATGTGTTACTGTTGAGATTAGTCTTACACACTGATGCAGTCCAACCTGAGGGACATAAAAAGGAATACAAGTCTGGGCTCATGGGGACATGCTTGTGATATGGATTATAGTAACTGGAGTTTCTTGCTTCTGGTTAGGGTGGATCAGTTGTTAGTTGAAGGCTGGAAGGATTTGCACACAGGCCATATAGAGGCAGGAGAAACGGATACTCCTGCGCCCAGAAACAAGTTGAGGATGGGTAATGCAAAGGACTTGGACCTGTTGGGGTATCTGGAAAAACGAAGGGTGGGGAAGTTGTTCTGTATGCCTGATGCAGCTATTAACAAAATTTTAAGCTACTTATTTAACTATGGTGCCCTCGGGACTGGGTCAATTCTTTAATACACTGTTAATCTTTATGCTAACTAGACTGCTACATGATGGCATTATGCAGAAAGTCAAAGGAAGGTAACATAAAAGTAGCATTTAAATTCTACCCTGAATAATATAGATAAACATTCAAAAGTGTATGCAGGGCTATCTACCACCTGCACTCCCTTGGTTTTGGTGGAAATATCATTGCTTTTACTTTTCTATTGGCTAAGTGAGGAAGAAAATGTAGTTGGGAATGCACAGCAACAGGTAGTTGTAGCGAAGCCTAAATAATCTCAAGATTGGTTCTACCTTATTCTATATTTCAGTAGGCTTTTTAGCTGAATTGTAATGAAAAGCCCCTATTCTCAGTGCTGACGAGGACACTGGAGCTCACACTGAAACAAGGCCAGCCCTAAGCCTCTGGGAACAAATAAGAATCAGATGGGGATGAGGCGGGTGGGAGGAGGAGGAGAAAAAGACCCCTGCAAATTCAGCTGCAGGACAAACCAAACAGCATTACACAGCAACATGCTTCAATGTACGTTTTGGAGCTCCTAACACTGCAGCCAAACAACTGGTTGCACAGTCATACTTACCCATGGCAAACCTGTAGGGAAGGTCACCAGAACCTCTCTAGCACCAGTATTTTCCCCCAGCTGCCTTTGAGGTCATATGTGTGGGTAGTGACACCCCACCAACAGGCTGGTGTTGGGGGGCAAGGCGATACCCAGCCCTCCAAAATGGAAAGCGGGAGCTGGCAGTCACTGGGTGGCTTTTTAGAGACCAAATTCTTGTGTGTGTCCTAATCTCAGGGCAGAGCTTCCCGTCTGTAGGCCTCAGGTACTTGGCTGTGCTTAGAGCTGTGTTGGCCACCTTCCCCTCTACCCTGCTGGCAAACTTTCTTGTGCTCCCCTCCTTTTGACTGCAGGGGGGAGGAAGGGGGTGTCCTCCCATTTTTTACTCCAAAATTATAACTCTTTTGTTGCTGGCATTTTATTAAGCTAATGTTATTCACAGGCCAATTCTTGTTCCAGTGGAGTCAAAGTTCATGGCTGTTGGCACGGGTATTAGGGTCTGAGGGTACAAGAAGATTTATTTTAGATAAAGAAAAAAAAAAACCATTACTTTGTGGAACGATTTACACCTGATCCAGACATGGCAAACTGGAATTCCCTGTACCCAGTTCTCATTGCATCACAGGAATAAAGGTGTTTGATAGGATAGGTTCAAAATTGATTGATTAATGCTCTGTCTGCTCTTCTTTTAGCTACATCATTGAGAAAGGAGTGTGTTACCTGGTCCTGTGTGAAGCTGCATTCCCCAAGAAACTGGCCTTTGCATATCTGGAAGACTTGCATTCAGAGTTTGATGAGCAGCATGGCAAGAAGGTGCCAACAGTCTCCAGGCCCTATTCCTTCATTGAATTTGGTGAGGTTCCTCTCCTTGTGGCTAAATAAGAAAACTCATGTGG
>NW_010510548.1:4826-8234 GCF_000687285.1 Phaethon lepturus
GCAGCCACATGATCGTCTCCAGCTTGGCCTATGGAATTGACAGTTAAGCCTCTTCTGGGCACTAGAGAAATGGGTGTTTTGAGCAAGAGAATAGAGAAGTGGTAGGGAAATGGTAAATGTCTTTCAATTCAGTTTTCCTGCTTTAAATCTCTTGTCCTTGCGCCAGTGAGTATTTGCATGCAGTCTACTGGCTGTCTCAGCAGTGCTCCCACTCCTTCGGCAGCCAGGCTGCTCTGTGTTAGGTGAGATTCCCTCTGATAGCTCCCTTTTGTTCCAGACACCTACATTCAGAAAACCAAGAAGCTCTACATCGATAGCCGGGCAAGGAGGAACCTGGGCTCCATCAACACAGAGCTGCAAGATGTGCAGAGGATTATGGTGGCCAACATTGAGGAAGTCTTACAGCGAGGAGAGGCACTTTCAGGTACGGGGAATGGCAGATATTTGGCATATGGTTCCTTGTCCGTAAGTCAGCTGGGTGGGTAGAGCATACTGGAGGGAAAAGCTTGCTAATCCCTGAAACTCCTGAGAAAAGCAGTGAACTTAGTGGGTGTTTCAGTTGGATCGGTTTTGCCCTTAAGCACCTGGCAGTTACTGGTGCTTCTTTTGGGAGAGACCAGCATCTCGACAGCTTAGGTGGTTCTCATCCGAGCAGGACAAGCACTAGAGCACTGCCGATAGGCACAGAATGTGCTGCCGTGTGAAACTGCTGTGCTTGCAGCTGCTCCGGAGAAACTTGTACAGTTAATGTAACATTTGGGCAACATCTGGTTGGGTTAATCTTGATTAACTTCTCTCCCCTTTCCCTTTAACAGCTCTTGATTCCAAGGCCAACAACTTGTCCAGTTTGTCCAAGAAGTACCGTCAGGATGCGAAGTATCTGAACATGCGTTCCACTTACGCCAAACTTGCGGCTGTAGCTGTGTTTTTTATCATGTTGATCGTCTATGTGAGATTCTGGTGGCTGTGAGCTGGTTGCAGTCACAGAAGAGGGAAAGCCGGTAACCTGGCAGGTGTATGTGTGCAGGACACTGTTCACGGGGGATGTGCATTAGAATCCACACAGGACCATCACCTTTATGGGAGTGTCCTGAAATTGTTAGGTGACACCTGACTACTACACCTCTTAGTGAAGCCTAACAATAGGTGTAAAGGCTTGTTGACTACACGCTTTTCCTCTGAGGCAGTTTGCACTAGGGTACTGCAGAGTTTGGCCTCCCATGGTTCTGCCCCCCTCCCGGGGGCACACTCTGGGAACAGTCAATCAGCGCGGTTTAGCATAATCACTTTGTACGTCCTCCTGTTGAGTAGCTCTAGTGGGAACTGGACTCTAATGAACATTCCTTGTGTTGGCAATGTTTGCTTTTTTAGAATCTGGGTCTGCAGTTATTTTTCTTTTTTTTTTTTTTTTTTAAAGATAAAACTCCCCTGTTCGAAGGCAAATACTGCACTGTACATAGAATAGCTTTCACCTCTGTCAGAATAACTATCGTTGAGTTTTCTGTGTCTGATTTCTTGGCTTGTTACACTTTAAATTGCTAGGAAGAAATGGATGTTAAATAATGCCTTAAAATACATTCTGTCTAGTACTAGGAGGGGCAACGAAAGACTTCTATATTACTGATTCCTACAAAATTAAACTACAGGTTTCTAAGTGTCCACTTTCCCTCTCCTGATGGCTGTGTATGACAGCATGTTTCCATGTGAACAGGGTGTATAATTCAAGTGCTGTTGGAGCAGGCACAGTGCAAACTTATGTCAGCACTCTGTATTTTTTCCCTTCTATCTGCAGATTCACCACATTATTTCCTTCCTTTTTGTAACTGTTCTTTCCTTCCAAAATGTGTCAAAACTGCCAGCATTTCATCTCTGGGATGCTCGTTTTCTTTCTCCTTCTTTCCCTCACCCAAAACAACCAAAAAACCAAAACTATGAATGTTGTTGTGAAGAAAAGGCAGTGTTTCCTTAAAAAACACTTTTAACTTTACATGAAGGATTCAAAAGGATAACTTTAAAACAGTGGAATCCTTTGGAAACACCATCTTTTTTTCCTGTGGTCACCCTCTTCCTACCTCACTTGGGAAGTTGAAACTGTAGGTGAAGAAAAACTCATTATGGGGCAATAATATATAGCTTCTTTCTCATGGGCCAATCTATGTATTTCCAGTGTAATGTGATTTTTTTTTTTTTGTCCACCTGTGCTAAGAATAACATTTTACCAGTCAGCTTTTGTTTTTATTAAAAAAAAAGGAAAAAAAAGAAAAGAAACCCCACAGCTCAGGCACTCTTCTGCACTGAAGTCTCTGCCACTTGGTTAAGAAGCAGGCAGTGTCACAGAAGGAAGTTTCAGGACTCCCCAGCACCTTTTACAAGCACATAATCTTGTGTAGCTCTGGAAGTATAAACTGTGACCTGGAAATGTTTCCTGCCTCTAGGTAGGAAATGGAGAGCTCTTGTCCTGTCTGGGAACACTCTCCAGCTTGGCACCGTGTTGGACTGGCAGGGAAGCAGTTAGCGCTTGTCCACCAATAAACCTAGCAAATCTGATCTGCCATGTAGTCTGAAATCATCTGGTTTCTGCATGATGCCTTCAAGTATTACTTTGTAGATTGCTTTATTATTATTATCATTATTTTTACCCTTTTAAGTGGTTTCCCTAACAGCTGAATGTCCCAGTGATGTACGTCTGTGTAATGTAGGTGCTGAAAAGTGAGCAGACACCGACCATACATGGATTGTCATGGTTGAGGGGAGTGATGCTTTTGCAGCAAAGGGCAGCCTGGTCAGCAGCTGCCTCCTGCAGCCCCAGTGTCAGCAGTGAAATAAACGCTTCTGAAAAATCCCCTCTGCAGCGTGGAGTTTCCTGTGTCTCATTTCTGTGGTCCCTGAGAATGCTTGCTTCCCTTCCAGGGACACAAGAGGGTAAAGGCCCCATAACTGAAGCCACCTGGGATGAGGGCTCCTTTCTGGAGGCAGAACTTAGTTGAAAAACATGATCTTGGCCATTTTCTGATAGACTATACTTTGGTTATAGCGGGCTTCTAAAAAACCCTTGCTGGCATGCGTCTCTGCCTGTTGCATGTGGGCAGGCAGCCACCTCAGAGCCTCATACATACATGGGCAGATTTTTATGGGGACAGTTTTGTGGTGATGCTGTTCATGTGGCGCACACGTGAAGCAGAACAAACCAGGAGTGAGGCGGGTCTATTAACAGGGCACGAAGGGCAAGGAAGGCTCCTCTCTCCCAGGCCAGCACCGGGCTCCAGGGAGCGCTTATGAGCAACTCCCTTGCTGCGTTCAAAATAACACAGCCCCTTTTCCTCCCTCGCACGGGGCAGAGGCCCCGCTGATGCTCTGTGCGAGGGAGGTGTAGGCTGGGGACCGCCTGCACCTCCTGAGCAGCCTGGC
>NW_010510549.1:0-217 GCF_000687285.1 Phaethon lepturus
TCCCCGTCGCTGCGCACAGGTCAGGCTGCCGCCCCGACCCACGCCGCCGCCTGAGTCCCTTCTCCGGGCTATCCTCCGGGCCTCAGCCAAGGTTACCTGGCGGTGCCGGTGACCATGGCACGTCTAACCGGGGGCTTGCGCAGCCAGAGGCGCTGACCCGCTGACCTGCCGTAAACGGCGGGGGGCGCCGCGGGCCGAGCCGCGGTGGCGGGGGCCG
>NW_010510549.1:285-1768 GCF_000687285.1 Phaethon lepturus
GCAGGAAGCAGAGCGGAGCTGCGGCTGCCGTGGCGCTTGCAGCCAGGCTGCATAAATATCACAACGCGCTGGGCGTTGTTCTGCTTTTATTTTTTAAACCATTATTTCCTTTTCAGCATGGCCCTGTTTGCCTGCTCCCATGCTCCAGCACGCTGTAGCTTTGGGGCTTCTTTCGTTAAAAAATAAAAAAGTAATTGCAAAACAGATGAAGCAATTTTTAAAATATATATGTTGAAGTGAAATCAGACCTTTGGCTAGGAAAGACCATTGGGGACTATCTCAGTCTGACGTTCACCAGGGCAGTGATCTCTAGACTATTCGTTCTTACTCTGGCGCTGAGCTCACAGTAAAGTCTCTTCTGTACAAAATGTGCAATGGTCTTGAAATGTTATTTTTCTAGATGCTACTTTAAAAAATAGTAAGACAGCACATTCAAAAATAAAACTCCAGAGCATTCAAAGTTAGTGTTAGTTTTAAATATTAAAACAATTCCACAACTGTTTGCTTTTATTTGTAAAATAATTAAGCAGATGCATCAGTATTCTTTCGTAGTTTAATTATTACTGGTTACATAGTGAATATTGCCCGTTTACATCCTACATAACTTTGAAATTGCAAGGGGTAAGTACACTTGGTATGCTGGGACAAAATTATGAAATATCCCCCAAATATTTTAAAACAAATCGGAATATGGTTGTTCGTTTGATTTACCTGGTTTCAGTGGAGCTCGGTGCAAGACGGAGTAACACATTAGTTTACAACGTTTTAAAACATTCGTTAAATATTTACTTCGTAGTCTGAAACAAAGCCTTAGAGGCTACAAACGTGCCCAGGTCAGGCAAATACATGCGGATAATTCGGCTGAACGATTTAGAAGAAGAGAATCACTTGCATTTAAAACTCTGCATACTTTCAGTACCCCCTTAGTGCGTTTATTTTAGGCAGATACTTAAGATTAAAGGGCCGCGTGTCGGCCCGTATCTTACCCATGCTTCCTGTCATCGTTTCTTTGCGATTTAATTTTTGTGTTTTCCTTTCAGCCTAGAAGTGTTCGGTACCAGTCTCTTGGCAAAAGAGCCCGAGGAATGGAAGGGTAAAGAAATATGACCCAGCTGCTATGCACAATGAGGTTTGTAAGTCCTTCTATGGTATAAATAAGCATATTACACTGTTATTAGAAATCTGGCACTGTCCCTGTTTAGAAGCCCGAGTCTGATGCTGTGTAATTCCTCCCGAGTACGTGCATAATTCAGTATTACCACTCCATCCTCCCAGCCTTATTACTGGCCAAATTCGGCAACTTTTTCTCAGTCCTCACCCATTCAAACCCTCCTCGGCAGTGTAAACCGGTGAGTTTCTGCTCAGGCCAATAAATCTGTGCCAACCCAGGCGTCCGACGCTCCGTCCTGTCTTCACGGGAGCCGGGGCCAGGGCGGGAGCGACGCCGGGGCCGGACCCCGCGGGTTCCCCTCGCCGCCCTCCG
>NW_010510550.1:0-354 GCF_000687285.1 Phaethon lepturus
ATAATTAAAAATATTAAATATAATATAGCATGTGCCTCAGATTCAGGGGACATCCTGTTGATTGTAAAGTCAGAAGCGGCGTTGCTCCCCGGCGTCAGGAGATCCGTACCCTACGCCCGCCGCGACCGCAGCGGGAGAGCAGGGCATCCCCCCGGGGATGCCGCTCGTGGTTGGCGAAGGGCTTCACCTATTACACAGATGCTTTGGTAACTCCCCCGGCAAATTCCTGCCGGCTGCCAGAATGTGATATTAAAGTAATACGCAGGCAAGGGATGTTAGCCCTTGCTAGGTAGCGAGAACAGGCTCATTATTGTGAAGAGACTCGGTGGCTTGGCCGGGGTGTGAGCCAGTCTG
>NW_010510550.1:383-5894 GCF_000687285.1 Phaethon lepturus
GCCAGCAGCCGTTTCAAGACGACAGCAAGCTGTGCCAGCAGCAATGAGGGGTCATCGGTGCGGGTCCTGAAAAAAAAGGATTTTAGTAAGAAAAGTCTGAGCACGCGCACGGGGAGTTTGCTGTGTGTTTGCAGAGGCAGCTCTTCGAGCCTGTTCTATGAAAGATGACATTTAAAAAGACAAAAACTATTTGTAAAATAGATTGTAATTTGTCCACGTTATAGCATAGCCTATGTGGCCGATGAAGTTGTGTTTCAAGTGCATTGTTTAAAAGCTCCTGGCTGAACAGGCTAACAGACCTACGTAGGATGTTGTAGGATTGTAGCAGTGCTTCACGGCGTTTCTGGGTTTGATGTTCAAGAAATCAAAAGAAGAGGATGGCCAAAAAAACCCCAAACCCAAACAAGCAAAAAAGAAGAAAAAAAAAAAAAGCTTTCCGAAGCTATGACCTGTAGTAGCCAAGTCTCGCTGGCAGTTGCACAAGCGCAGCGGGATGTGCGTGTCCCCGGGGAGGGGCTGCCCGAGGTGCCCCCGCTGGGGGCTGCCCACTCGTACCCCTCCATGACTTGATTGCACTAGAGCAGCTCAGTCTCAGGAAATCGCTTGTTACTTTTACTGTGTAAATAAAGCTTCCTGGTTCAGTAACCCCGGGCCCACGTCTCGCCTCTCTGTGCTGTCCCCGTGGCCGGGCGCTGCTGCGGGGTCGGGGGTGTTGGGGACGCTGCCACCCCTCGGGGACGTTAACGGCTGGGTTGTGGCACCGGCTGGGGATTGATGGGGCAGAGCTGGGCGTGGGTGCAGGAGCCCCACGTGCCTCTCCTCTGCTGGAGGGGGTCTGGCTGCACCTCTGCGGCATCTCTGTGGGTGCTGGGGCGGGGGGTGGCCCAAAAATGGGTGTGGGTTGGGAAAGCCCCCGGCTGGGACCCTCCATCGGGGTGTCCGTGTTAGGAATAGTAAGGGTGTCCCAGCCTTGGGTTGCACCAGAAGATGGGCATTTTGTGATATTCACGTGCAGGCAGATGTGATCCAACCCCCCCGCGGCCAGGGGGTGTCTCCCATGGCCCCCCAGCCCGATGCTGGCTGTTACTTAGCTGTAATGCAGCCGGAGAGGTAACGGCGAAATGCAAATCAACGTGTAAGTGCCAAGGAGCACCTTAGGCTTTGTGTTTAAGGACAGAGATAATGTCCCACCCCTTAAAATAAAATCTAAACCTGAGCAAGGCAAGAGCCCACGGCAGGGCAAGGGCACAACGGGGGTGTTAAATAAATTCTTGGGAAAACGGGGTAATACGTCCCTACAGCCTTCGTAAACCAGAAGGGAAAACGGCTGCATTCCCTCGAGTGAGCAAACAGTTTAAAAAGTTTCATGACAGATGGCAGGATGTTTATCTGCCTAAACTTAATCAGATTGAAGTGATAGGCTTAGTATACTAGAACAAAAAGGAAGAATTATAGGATAAAAAAGAAATTCTCAGTGATCTGTCACAGCCCTAATGTTCGAGCAGGGTTTGCGGCATCCTTCGCGTGTGTGCGGATGCACACAGCGCTGTACACTTTGGCTGAACCACTACCCAGAGGATAAAAGACACAAAAAACAGACCAAAAAATTGCACTAAGGTCATTTTCCCAGATGTGGTTTATTTCATTATAATTTAATTCCTAGCCCACTTTCCCCTGCTGTCCCCAAAGGGTGCCGTGCAGCTCAGCGTCCAGCTGGTAGCTCTGAAAAACAAGGGTTTCCAACACTCGCAGGCTGCTCCAGGAACACGGAGCATCACTTCGGCGTCCTTCAGTGACCGGGGTTGGTCTTCAGCTGTTGGGACTGCTGGAAACATAGCTGGAATTATTGTTGACCTCCCGTTCGTAAATGCAGAAAGCAGTAGCTGAATGTAGACAGTGGCCAGAGCACGCTGCCTGAGCGTATGTATATATAAATACATATAACGCGTACACTCACACACCTTTCCATGGTCCCATCTGCAGCAGATTAAAGCCCAAATGGTCTTGTTCCACTGCAGTGTCACGTGCAACATCTTGCCCAAAACCCAAGGAGATTCAGAGCTGCCAACATGCTAGTTAAAAGGGGGGACTTCTGCCGCTAAAAGGGTGACCCTTGCAAACGCTGGCGAACGTCGGGGAAGGTGTGCAGCCCCTGCTTCCCCTGGGGCAGAGGACGTGATGGAGCAACACCTAATCTTCAGTTCTTCTGCCCAGCTTGAGCCCCTGTCCCTGCCACGCTCTTGCGGTGTACAGCATGGCCAGGAGTTACCGTGCACGCTGCAATCACTGCGCTGCAAAAACTGTCGGGTGCGAGAAACTAAAAACGCCGGGGATGCGCTGGAGCACCGCGGCGCCCAGCGGCAGGGAGCAGCTCAGCCTGGCAACGCTAAAATGGCACGTGCCCAAAAGGCACAGTGTGGGCGAGTTAACAGCAATGCCTGTCCCTGAAGGGGTGCCGGGTCCCCCCGTTTCCCACCCAGCCACCTCCAGGCTGGGTCCCTGGTGTGAGCAGAGTTAAAGGGGGAACGATCCACCCCAGCATCACCCGGCGAGGGGGCAGAGGCCCCTCACAGCCTCAGGGCTCCCTGCGGGCAGACAGGGCTCAGCCCCAGAGCCTGGCACTTTTGGGAGGGCTGACTGCGCCTGCGCTGGCAGAGGCACGGCACCAAGGGGTAGACATTCAAGACGTGCCGGAGGACAGCAGGTTTGGTGTTCCCCCTGATGAGGTCAGTAGATCATTTGAGTACCGTTACGTGAAACGTTTAGGAACGCAGGCGTCCCCCACCCCTGGGGTCCGTTAACGTCAGCTGGAGGAGGGAGAGGACGAAGTGGCCTCGTGGAGGGGCTGCACATGAAGCCTCCTCCTCGTTCCTCCCACTCGCCGCGGCGCCGTCGGTTTTACAGCTGCTGGAGGAGAACGTCAACTGCTTCGGCGAGGTTGTTCACATAGGCGTCAGGCTTGACGTGGGGGTGCTTTTCATCGCAAGGCCTGAGAAGGAGACAGATGGGCACAGCTCAGCAAGGACGGGCTCCCAACCAGGTCCCACATCCCCGGCCATCCTGCTGCTGCTGTGCTCACAGGGCCCAGGGCAGCACCGAGGTGGCCCCAGATGGAGCACCCTGAGGTGAGCCAGGGCCTCACATTCCTCCCTTTTCTGGGTTTTTTTTTTTTTCTCCCCCTTTTCCCCCTCCTCTCCTACCTCCCCATACCCAGGTCTTTCCTGGGTGCTACGGTAGGTCTCATGTCCTTGTGCAACTGGGCTGGGCAAAACTTCGCCAAGTCTTGTATGGAAGACAGTCTACATCGTTAACCAACTAATCCAAATTAATGCACTGCCTTTTACATGGCACTTCTTCATTCAGGCAATAGCAGTAGCAGACAGGGATCGCTGGGAGGATAGTACATGGCAAGCCTAGGATCTGATGAAAGAGTGCAAATAACTATTCTCCCCTGGTTTTTCTCTAGAAATAGGTAAGGAAAAGGAGAGTTCACTCCTGACCTAGAGATGTGGAAGGTCTGTACATAGCTTGGGTGAAGGGGAAGGCTCTGTCAGGCTTTCATTTTTGCAGGACCATCGTTGTCTTGTAAATTGAGCAGCGGTGGTTTCATACGCTACCATGAAAAGGGTCAGAGTCACCCTCCACCGTGAGTCACCACCCCAAAGCAGAGCGGCTTGAAGCTGTTTTTGCCAGTGATTTAATTAGAGGTACTGGCCTAACGAGGCGCAGATGCACAATCCTATTTTACTGATTCAGCAGCATTGCTGGTGAGGAGGGGGGCAGATGTGGGAGGCATAAATTTTCCAAACCTTGTGGTCCTGTTATGGCTCTTGGGCTGAGAAACCCAACAGCTGCTGAAGAGAAAACATATGTATTTTATACGCTTAATGGCTTTCCTTCAGGAAAGAGATGAGCGCCCTAATGTCCACCTCCCATCTCTCTCGCTCCCTGTAAAGGGCAAACCTTTATTTAGCATGGGCCATTTTCTCAGCAGGGAAGATGCATTTCCCATCAGATGCATGGGAGACAGAGAGATTATTATTATTTATGACGTGCAGAGTTTGGTGAGCACTTGTCTGTACAAGTACCAAATTATTTCTTCAGTTCCAGCACTGAAGCTCCCCACGGCTATTTCCTTTCTGTTCATTTTTCAGCCGCGCTCTTCACGTCCGAGTACACGAGCTCCTCGCACAGGCACGGCCTCTTTGGGAGCCCATGCCGCTCAAGATTTTACATGCTGCAAAGTTACAGCATGCAACTAAGAAAAATAAAAGACACCGATATCCAGCTTTCCTTGTGTCACCTACAAAGCAGTGTCCAGCACAAGGAGGACGCCTCCGTGAAACGGACTCTACATTGGTGCTGGCTCTCATAAAAGCACCTTATTTAAAAGGTGGAAGATTATTTCATGGGTCTTTACTCAGTTCCCCAAGTTCTATCTTCCTACAGCGCTAGGGTGCCTTGTAGTTATGATGGTTTTTAGATTTTCCTCAACTGAAGAAAGTAAAGCAAGTTATAATATACGATGGCGAAAAACCTTCAAATATAAAGCAAGTAAAAATCCAGTATGTATTCACCCCTGAGGTGGCGATTATTGCTGATTTAACCAAGAGGCCTTTATGAATACAGAAACACCTTTGTGGGGGTGTGGTAAAATACTCATTTCTTGGCGATAATCCTTAATTTAAGATTATGGAGTGGCAATAATCCTTAATTTAAGATTATGGAGATCTAAAAAAAGTTGTGAACAAAACTTTCTTTTTTTACACCCAGAAAAATGTTAAGGTGTAAAATGAACACACCTAGCATATACATTAAGAGAAAATTTTAAGAACTGCTTAAAACAAATGCTTCTACAGGAAATTTTCAATTACACAGCACTCTTTGATCTATTAAAAGCATTTTGCAACTGATATCTGTGCTGACTATACAGAAATCCACCTGTAACTCAGCTGCTAAATGCCAGACATCAAGGAAGTGCCCTGAATAGACTTGATGTGCGCTGTGGAAGGGGTGGGTATATATAGATGTGTGTGTGTGTTTGTGCATATACATATACCGCAGTAAAACAAATTAGGAAATAGGGTATTTCTACCCATTCGTCCGAGATGCCAACACAGCCTGGCCAGCCACCAACTCCTGGCTCCAGTGTGGTTAATGTTAAAACCCACCTTAGCTCCAGGGGAGCTACGAGTTCAGCCTCGTGTGTTGCCCAACCACCCCACGGGCTGGCTGGGGTGGACCTGGGCTTCATTTTTATCTGCTATTACCCCTATTATTCATCCAAGCCCGATTATTTCTTTTCTGTTTTGCAGTCCCAGACCCTACGGGGTTACAGCTGGGAACCCTAAAACACCCTTCTGCTACCCATGCTGCAGACGGACGGCCTCGCTCACAACACAAGCATTTCAATAGTTTTGGTGCTACTTTACTGGCATTACCCAGAAGAAAACGAGAGGAATACGCAGCCCTTACAACCCTTGCGGATGTCTCCCTTTAAAGCAGACGGGG
>NW_010510550.1:5911-19457 GCF_000687285.1 Phaethon lepturus
CCCGGCTCCAGCCAGGACCCTGCTTCCCTCCGGCGGAGGGGACCAGCCCCGTGACACCGCGCTGTCCCCACACCGGCCACCCCTACCCCTGGGCTGGAGAGTGTACTTCAGTTGAGCCCACGGCGCATTTTGGAGTTATACTTTTGAGGCATGCCATATGTCTTTGGTTACGTATATGCTCATCGCTGCTACTAAGTGGGGGGAAATGCAATAAAGACCCTGCTTCCCTCCGGCGGAGGGGACCAGCCCCGTGACACCGCGCTGTCCCCACACCGGCCACCCCTACCCCTGGGCTGGAGAGTGTACTTCAGTTGAGCCCACGGCGCATTTTGGAGTTATACTTTTGAGGCATGCCATATGTCTTTGGTTACGTATATGCTCATCGCTGCTACTAAGTGGGGGGAAATGCAATAAATTGTCTGAACTCTGTAGGAAAGGAGAAAACTGGAATAAAACACACTTCCCTGCTCTCTCGCCTTTTCCTAGGGCTGTGCTAGGAGCTTTTATTCCTGCCAGTGCCACCCCACAAGCTGTTTCATGTGGCCTCTTCCTTTGTCTCGCAGAACGCTTTGTAGCTCACACAACCGCACACAAATAGCCAAGCGATGCTCCCCCCCGGCTCCAGCTCAGCATTACTCTTTTAAGCATCTGGCAAAAGGAAACTGGGAGCAATAATCCCCAAACACTAATGCCAAGAAGCAACGTTCCAAATGTAGGAGCTCAAGTCCGGGTGCCAGAAGCGACGCAGAAGAGAGGCCTCTGCCATGAAACCTCCAGGCACCCCAGGGGCTGGAGGATGAGTCCTCCTTCTGCCCTCTGAAGGGAGCGGAGACCGTGGCTCTACGCCAGCCTCTCCCCCAGGGTATTCAGGCTGTTTCCCAAGAGAAACCCCAGTTACTGAGAGTTTTAAGACACCCTGAAGTGGAGCACTGTGCTCTGGAGCTCGGCCCCGATGTCCTGGGTGTTGCTACAGCGTGTCGGAGCCTCCCCGGACAGGGCCACCGCGTGCAGGTGGAACCTTCAGCCGAGAGCAGACCTGGCTCTCATGGCTTCAGCTTGGCTTCTCTTTGAGTGAGAGAGACCCATCTTGCATTGCGCAACGGCAGACGCCACAACAGCAGGTCACAAAAATGACAGCGGAGGCTACTTTTTAGTACTTTTCTCTTTCCTATTCCAGAAATAAATTTTAAAAAAATCTAAAAATATCTTTAATTTGCTAGGTCAGTTGAAGAATAAACTTGCATTGAGCTAACTTTAAGACAGACTCCTTCTGATTTTTTTTTTTACATGGGACTCTGGTTGCAGGCAAGAACATAAATCAAAATGACAGAAAATTATATTCTGTAGCTGAATATTGAGCTGTCAGCAGTGCACAAACTTGCTTGTGAAAAATCAACTACAGCCTTGGGAAACGCTCTCTTCAGTAAAGCAGGACTCCTCGGAGCGGCTGAGCACCACAGCCCGGATGCGTACAGAAGGAATTTTCCAGCCCAAGTTGGCCATGACAGCTGTGAAATGGAGCGCTTC
Source organism: Phaethon lepturus (assembly GCF_000687285.1). Classification (NCBI taxonomy): domain Eukaryota; kingdom Metazoa; phylum Chordata; class Aves; order Phaethontiformes; family Phaethontidae; genus Phaethon; species Phaethon lepturus. Next base: position 7,439 of record NW_010510550.1, read on the forward strand.
ATTTCTGCATCGCCTCTTCATGACCACCTTGCTGCTATATGAGCGGTCAGGGAAAGAAGTGGCTTAGCACAGGGACCCTCTGAAATCCAGAGTGGTCCTTCCTGGTCCCTACGGTGTTGCAAGGGCTCAGGGACACATGACCTGTGCCTGCCCCTCTGTGCACAGGATAATGTTAGAAGAATATGTTCTTCAAAAGAAAAAGCCATCCAAAATGATCGATGCATTTCAACACCTTAAAGAGATGAAGTATATTTAGCAAGATGCAACTTGGACAGAAGTCTTGAGACTCAGTACTCACTCACGTCCATCAAATCGTCCTCAGGAGATGACTAAACATCCTCCTCTCCCAGGGACTTCTCACTGTCAGTGCTGCAGAAGCTGAGCAGCTATCTATAGCCCCATGTGCTCTGAGCCAGATCCTCCGCCCATACTAAACTGGTTAGTTCAGATCAACGCTTCAGTCTGGGACATCAAGGAAGCAGCAGGGTGCTGCAGAAAACTGGCTCTGCAATTTTAACTCTTCACTTGATCACTTGGCAAGAGAAGCTCCAGCACGGTGTCAGGGCTACTGACTAGCAGAAAGCGATGGCTTCCTCCTGGTGAAGCATAAAACCAAATCCCAGATCGTAAAGGGCAGTGAAAAATCAGCTTCTTGCAAGAATAACAAGGTTCACTTACTGTCTGGGTCAGATTTCCACTTGGATAGGTCTTGTCTGACAAGCCGAACTCCCTACCTAGACTCAGCTATCAGGAATGGTCTTGAATTGACCCATACCTGCTATGTAATTTTCTCAACGGTTCACCCAGATGCAGTTGAATCTCTGTGAATGATGAAGGGATCTGCACTGGTTTGTGCAGACCTTTGCAGGAACTGCTACGAGTCTTTGAAGTGAATGAAGCAAATACATGCAGAGGATAGCATCGCTAGGGACAGCAGAAAAGGACGCCTCTAAAAACACAGACTTCGAGTTAACCCTTTTCTTTCCCATATCAGTTGGGATTCTGAGTTTAACCTGTGCATTGGGCACTGCTGGCAGCAGGCTCCAAATGGCATTCCCACGGCGGACCATTTCTGCAAAAAGAACTGGAGCTGCAGAACGTCTGCGAAGGAAAACGCGTGGCTCGGTGCCAGAGGTGTCCTGCCGAGCTGGGAGCCAAGAGCCCCACCGGGAGCCAGGAGAGGGTGTCTGAGCACCAAACCCTCACGTCACGCTGTCCTAGAAACTTCACGTACCGGTTGGAATGACTTTCCCAGCGCCTCGCTTGCGCTAACTTCCAACAAAACATACGGAGAACAAAAAGGAAACAGCTGGATTACTGCGTGGACAAAATATTTAGCAGATAAAAGCCTAAGTGGAGGTAGCCGACATGGATAGTCATGGCCACAGGGATGGAAACAGCCCCAGAATCCAGCTCAATCCGAGACCTGCTGAAACTTGACTTCAGAGAACAAGAGCAGATGGGGATTGATCAACACATGATTAGTATCACAGGTTAAAATTAGCTTTTACATAGTTCTTTAAAAATAGGGGTGGGTAGGAAAAACACCACACAGGGCCAAAGCAAGGCACCAAAGTTAATCTGAAAAAGACAAATGATCTCACATTCCAGCATACAGAGCTGCAGTCATTTGGCAAACCTGATGTGTAACACTGCGTGTCCCACGATCGCTGACCTTTCCAGCAGCACAGCTTTCTGCGAGAGAGCAAAACCCATCCCACAAACTCCCCCTCTGTTTGTACAAGGGATCTCTCTGTGTCACCACACCGACTTCCCACTAATGCCCCAATTAAACTGCATATACTCCTGATGCATAAAATTAGATAAAAAAGCTTGAAACCGTTTCTCCTGACAGCGTATTCTTCAGGGGCTCTTACCACGGCTGTAAAATATGTGAGACAGAGTTTAACAAGATTTTCCTTACGAGGAATGTAAACAGACACTGTAACCTTTGCTAGTTTCTTTGGACAGATGCAATAATTTTACTCAGTGCCACGAGAGAAACTCTTGTTTTTGTGAAACGTGCAATTTAATCAGTTTGGCACTGAAAACCCAAATAAATCACAGTGACTGACAGCACACTGATGGGCAGTTGATAAACGGCTGTAGAGCACATTTCCTGACGTTATGATGAGACAAACCTGCACCAAAGCCATTAAATGCACCCCGTGTTGGAGCAGGTCCCAGAACTTCAGGGAACCCCATTCCTGGGGCCCGTATCTCATGTCATGCCCAGATCTCCACCGGAATAGAAAGAGAGGCTTTTGTAGTTAAAACACTAGATTTTGGAGAGCTGTTGTGCGTGATCCAGGGCAGAAGGTTTGTCCTCATGAAGCAGCTAGCACCTTCCTTGGCTTTGCTGCCATCATTTGGGAAGATGCTTTTGTTTGGAGAGGTGGGCACCATCAACAGAAACTTCTAACCACAAGCCACGCAGCTGAGGATGCCTTCGACGTTGTTGCGGAAGTCGGTGCCCTCTAGAGATGACCTTGCCACGCTATCTCCTCCTGGCCAACGTGCCTGCAAGAGCTCCAGGAAAGCAAACCAGCATCCTCCACTGCTCTTCTCTTGCCTCCCAGAACTGCGCACACAGCTAATTGTGTTTAATTGCAACTCATTTAAATTCAAGCATCCACAAACAGGTAAAAATTAACAGCCAAATTGTTTGCTAACATCTGAAGCAAGTCTGCGGGCTTGCCTCTTAATTATTCCCATTTATGTTAAACTGCTACAGTTTTAACTGAGCAGAATAAACCCGCTTAGGTACAACACTTCTCCAGGCAATATACCTCAACATACAGGAAAATACTGAGATTGAAGGGATAGGGAGTTCTCTTCTTGCATAAATTACCTTTAAAAAAAAAAAAAAGAAAAAAGCTTGGCAAATGCTAGCAAGCATTCCCCAGATCTCTTTGTTTTTCTGAATTTCAAGGCACTTCCTGGGGTGAACACTTGTACTTTTCAAATGTACATGAGCTGAAAATTTAATTTGAAGTGTTGTGGTAATTTGTTTGTTTCTAATCAGTTGGCTGCACGGTGATGTTCTCACTAATGAGCTCAGATACACAATTCCAGAACTAACTGCTTAGAAGAGGATGCTGAGAGTACTGGTAGGGCTAAAATAGGTGTGTGGGGGAGTGCTTGGTGTCCCTGCTGCAGTTTGCTCTACCAGGTCCTCGGCCAGGTCTTTTTAAACTGACACTTGCCAAGATCTGGTGCAGGACATCACACCGGGAAGCAAGGAGGAGGTTGGAAACGGTGATTGTAACTGCAGATAGGAAGTTGCTCCGGGAGAGCAAGTGGGGCTTTGTCAAAATAAAGAAGTAAAAGGAAAGGAGCAGAGGTGACCAGGACAGATCACAAGCTGGAGGCTGGCACTGGCAGACTTCTGTGGATATTACATGTAAGCTTGGGAGAGGATCAACACAACTATTCCAATACTTCTCTTCACAGGCACAACCTTTACTCACACCGGTTGTGAATTATCCCTTGAACAATCCCAATTCCTGCCATTTCTGTAGGATACACCACACAACCAGCTGATGAACATACAACGCTGAGGAAGCAGATGACACAGGCTGCTGTTTTCCTCCACCCATCCCTATTTATTTTCTCTCTCAGGAAATACAGTACATGTGAACATGCCAGATTATGAGCTTTGGAGATTAAAAGCCCTGAAAGTCTTTGCACGGGCTGTGGGTAAGAACATATACAAACTCATCTTACATAAGAAACGAGCACAAAGAAATGCAGGACAGCAATGGGGAGACAATGCAAAGTGCTGCTGTCAGGACAGAAGGTACTGTTGGTTAAATGCTCTCATGTGATTACACCAGAACATGAGGTTTTATTAGAACTGACTTCTTTCCACCACCTCCAAAACCCCTCACGCAAAAATGCACTGGAAAGTCAAGCTGGTTTGAACAAATATTTAAACAAGCAGAGCACTGGTGTTCAGGCATCTGGGCAGCAATTCTCCTTGTCAAAACTGCAGAGCTCACTCATCTTCTAAAGCAGAAGCAGTTCAGCAAGGGCCAGGCATTAAAAGCATGTGTTCCAGCGTTAAGGTGGAGGAGAGGGAACAGCACACATGCCTGTTCTGGTTTTGGACTGGTTCCCAGCCTGCTTGTCCTGAACACACGTGGCCTGGGGGACAGCTGGTGTTGCAGGGAGAGCTGGAATCTGGTGGCCATCAGGATGGTGGGACGTTCAACTGTCCCCTTTTGCCACATGGGGCTCTGAACCCTTCTTCTCTGCCCATGCTGAAGGCATCGTGTGGGCTCTGAGCTGGGACCTGCTGCGGTCCCATCCAACGCTGAATCCAAAGGTTAAGCCATGAGGGCACAAAAGCCAGTCTTGCTCCATGCTTGGGATGATGGATACCTGATCGGACTCCTCAGAGAAGACTTAGGTGGAAGGGAGTTACTGCATTCATCACTGCCATCCTCAGCCTCATGGAAACCATTTTAATTCATCTCATAGAGTGAGGGTGTGTACTGGTAATATTTGTACAACACACTCTGTTAGGCCAACCGATACAGCTAGAGGAAACATAAACTTTTGAGAAGACAAAAAGCATCTGCCTCCGCAGAGGTGCACATTCACCCCTCGGTCATCTGGGTTTCTCCCGTCACGCTGGCCCAGACCCATTTCACCCAGCGTTATCTGCCCAAAAGCAAGATGCTGTGCCCAGGCCGGTCACCTGAACCTCTTCAGGAGCCTCCTCCTCAGGACAGACAGGTCCCTCCAAGGGGAAATGTTCATCCCATCAGATAACAAGTCTGGATAGGAAATACCCTCTGGAAGAGATGATTTTTTTTTTTCCTACTGACTCTATTTAAAACAGATGTCAAGCTCATACCCCACCACCAGTTCTTCAACAGCCAGGGTTAGGTGTAAATAATCTGGTCTAACTTTTAGATAAAGTTTAGATAAAGTTAATTAGGATAAATCCTACCTCTTGCGTTACTGCAGCCTGTGAACACATGGTGGAAATGAACCATATATACCAGGCGTGTTTGTGTCAGTGCAACAGCCCCCAGGTTGGGTGGGGTGGGCTGGGGGATCAGCAGCTCTGCACTGTACCTATGGATGCACCTAGTGCTGCCGTGCGAGTACAGCACAGCTGCTTCCAATAAAAGCAAGTCTCCCTTTCCCCCTCGAAAGTTAAATGCACGTTCGCTGTTTGCTAAGAAAATCTGAGACCTGCCCCTGCTTTGCCAAACTATCCAGCCTAACAGGGTGTTTGCAAGCACCGTGAGACTCAGCTCTGCCTGCTTGGATTAATTACTGGTGACCTGCATGGCTTTGCCAAATGACCTTACTCAGTTCAGTAGAAAATAATTTTAAACGTCCCTGAGAAAGAATTTGGACATAAATATTTTCTTTGTGCATATATACAAACAGATGTGCATCTTAAATGTAACTGATGCATTAGCTATTAATGTGACAATACTAGACGAGGGCAGGAAAGATTAATTTCAAGGGTTGAATTTGAAGCTCAGTGGCACTCAGGCATCTTACTCTGTTAGGCATGTTTAAAGACCTTAACCTAAGAAAATATTTCATTGCTTTCCTTTAATATATTGCTTACAAAATCCATATAAAACATGTAAAATGAATGCTGGCTTCTGCATTTGCAAAGCATCGCATGGAGATTTAAGTCGCAGAACTCTGGTAGCTCCAGATATTAGCAAGAAAAGAAGCTTTGCAGATTATAAAAGAAAGAAGTCTTAATTTAAGATTTGAAATACTGTTTGGAGAAGTTTAATTTAAAAAGTATTAGGCCAAATTTGCACCGATAATGTAACCCTCTAAACACGACACATTAAAAGACTGTTTCTCACCACGCAAGAATTTGAGCTACCCTAAGGAGAATAATATTTGTCTTCAGATGGTGCTCGCTAAATCAGTCCTAATTTTAAATGAGAATGAAACTATGAGATATCTGTGCCACTCCCAGGAAACCCAAGCAGACAGACACGCATGCAGCCAGCTCTCCTTCCAAAGGGCAGGAACAGCCAATTCACGCACATGTTGGGAACCAGTCCCTGCTCCAAAATCTTTCTCATGTGAGAAGCCAAAAAAGGACCTACACTGAAAAATTAAGGCACACTTTACATCTTTGGCTGCAAAGTTGCTCAGCCCAGACAAGGCAATGACATGGTCACACAGCAACCCTGGCACAGCATGACCTCTCCACGGGGTCTTGGTCTGACTTCTCCTCCTCCCAGACCAGACAGGAATATTACATCCAACCTCACTACGCTCACGGATGTCAGGAACCCACCTGTTTCGAAACATGCTCATGCTATTAACTGATATGACAAAGGGGAATACATATTTGTACTAACCGGCAATAGCTCAGCCTAAGCTTTGAGTCAGGGCATTACTTACGCCTTCTGAAAGGGCTCAGAGCCACCTGAGCACGCAGAGCCCACCCAGAGAACTCGAGTGTGCTCCTCAGAAACTTCTGCCCCTTCTGAAGTGGAAACTTTGCTACAGTTATTCCAAATTATGGCTCATTTGCTGAAACCACTCTGTAAATGAGATCTTCTTAATCTTCTCTTTGGAAGTTTGCATGCTGTGAATGTCTGCCTGCCTTTGCTTCCATGAGCACAGTAACAAGGTGATGAGACTTCATTTGCCCAGAACACATTTTTACCAGTATCTGCACAGCTATAAATGTATCCATACAGCACCATTTGCATTAAAGGCAATGAGCTTTTGGACAAGGGAGTATCCTTTTCTATCTGCATGGTGCCTACAGCAATGCAGCCTTCATTTGGTGATGTTGAACTTCTACTACAATACAATTCTCTTCTTTTAAATAACACATTTCCATGGATTATTCTGAGCTCTTTCCAGCCTCTGCCAGTGCCTGCTATAAAAGCAGGGACTGCACGAGCAAGGAAAACAGCTCTGTGCACACCAGAAGCTCCTTCTGGTCCTCTGGCACACGGCTCCCCAAAGGTGGCAGCCCCCAGAGCTATTTATTTTTCAGAGCCTGTGTCAGCGGCTCAAAGTGACAGAGCTGCTCAGCAGCTTTGCTTTTTGCTTAGCTTCAGCCATAAAAAAATCAGACCTGCCTGGCAGCTGAGCAGGTAATGAAGAAAGCCTTGTGCTGTGTGCCTGCAGCCTCTGGGCTACTGTATGGGGCCGTTGGGTAGCGAGCTCCTAAATCCAACACAAAACAGTATAATCCTGTATAGACCAGCAATAGGAAGCCCACAGTGGATGTCTTTTCTTTCTTAATTGACAATGGACATCTTAGGCTAGGCTACCTCCCTCCACAGAAATGCAGGATGTCCTCTGTTGATTATGTTCACAAAGATGGGAAGCTGTTCAAAGAATGATGACATGCTGCATTTATAGACCATGCTTCGTCCAAGTATCTCAAGCTCTTCGGAAGCCTAGCAGGAAACGTGCAGCGCTGCTGGCCTGGAAACACGCTTACTGTAGCCACGCAGGGAGCCAGCAGGGACGGCTGCGGCGTCTTCCTTCTCCTCCTGGCTCTCTTCCACCTGGTCCCTGCATCAGGCAGGAGACAGGAGGGAGCGCCGGGCTGAGAAAAGCTAGCTAGCACATTTTTCAAGGTGTCAAACCACATCTACGTTTGTGCTTAAGAATGGATTATGGAAAGTATGCTAAGCTCACACTGTTAGTGTAAAGATTAAATCCCCAGCACTACTGGCACTCAGCCCTCTGCTTGGACCAGGAGGATAGTCCAAGCTTTATACCCACTTCCTTCCAGCTTTGAGCTACAGCTCCTCAGATGAAGGTTGCTGGTGTGTCTGACTTGCAGCATGCTACAGCACACGCTTAGCGCAGACTCAGTGTGAATGCTTGGCCCCGCTGAAGTCTTCCAAGAGTTTTGTTAAATACCCAGGCCCAGTCAAGTCAATGGGGAGTCTGCTCTACGTTGTCAAATAAGTAATCCCAAATTCGAAACAACTAACTGATGAATACTTGGGTTTGAGCAGTAAAGCATTTGGGACACGTGGTTTCAGCTCAAGATGTTACAGTGCGTAAGCTCTGCACAAGTAAGGTCTGCATTCTGCGCTGAACTCGCACAGCCTCTGGCACCACCTCCTCCATCGGTCCCCAGCCGCCACTTTCATAAATATAATGGCTAATAAATGCTGTGGCCACCTCCAAATAGCTTCTTTAAATTAGGTTATGTGGGACTGACTAGATACTTCCCACAGCAGTTTATTACCGGCTGTTATTCACAAGTGTAAACCACAGCCTGAAACCACAAAATCATCAGCAGTACGACGTTACTAGTTTTGCACCACACCTAGCGCGCTCAGAACAATGTCATCAGGCACCACCGCTGCCATCACTTTTTTTTCACACCCTACCACATTCACCCTTGTAAGGCTAAGATGGTTTCTGAGTCAGTTCTTCATGAGCTCTAACTCCTAGAAGCCAACAAACGGGCTGTGCAAGGGGCCCAGCAGAGCTGTGAATGAAAGGGGCACCCAGGGGAGACGACACCTCAACCTCCAGTGCAATGCACGATGCAAGGTTCTTCCGTTGCAGGTGTTTGACCTCTCCCAAGGGAAAACTGAAAGAGTCCGCAAGTCACGGGAGAGCACTAGAAATGGCCTCAGAGCACTAGTAAGGCGATTGCAGCGGCTCAGTTTCCACTGCGGTACCACCTGCTCAGGGACAGTACTTAGTATTTCTTAGGATCAGACCAAACTTGGTACATTTCTTGGACATTAAACCAATAAAAAAGACAGTTTAAAAACAGGGGGGAAAAACCCAACAAATAAACAAGAACAGTGGCTTTGAGACTGCTCTACCTTCTTGGTACCTGTAGTGTTTGCTTTTATCTGAGCATTTCTGTTGAGACTAGTTTCCTCCCTTTGCATCAGCTTCAAGTGAAGAGTAATTCTTTAGAGAATGAAAGGCCCATAATACTGGTTTTAGCTGTGGACCAGCTGCTTCCGTAACCCAACCTGGCTTGAAATGAAGTTTATTTACATAGCCTGCTTGATAGCTTTGAGAAAATCTACTACTTGAAAGGATCACTTTGTACTGCAGATGGAGCAGCCAAGAAGACTATTCTCTGCACACACTGCTAAATTCTTGCAAGGCATCTTAGGGTGGAGATTATTTGTCTATGAAGTTAAAAACAACCCAACAAACCAATTCCCTTTCAAATTGCATTCAAAACAGCACAGAGCAATCTGTGGAAGGCTAATCAAGCCTTTCTGCTGGTTTTTGCCAGTCTACAATGAAGCACTAGCTTGAAACGTAGGCTTGGTGTGTGTGTGCTATGTGGGTATATAAGTATAATAAAGAAATTTTTGAAACAAATCACTCAAGCCCTTGTGTGGAAAGGACTTTGCTAGATCATAAAGAGAGAGACTTCATCTTCATTAAGTAAAACATTAAAGGAAATGTTCTAACTTACAGCGCTATACATTAATGCTCAGCAACGTAAGGGGTTTAATTGCCTGTTCCTTTCCCACCATAAATTACTACCTGCAGCTAATGGAAAACCTTCCCCCAGACCTGTTCATGCACCTCACTCCCATTTCATACATTTATGCTGGATGGAAACAGCAGGGCAGCCTGGAGTTGTCCAAAGTCCATACAAATGGGCATGTCTTGAGAAAGCAACAAACATTTAAGAATATTGCACCTGTTCGGTATAAGCTTTTTGAGTAGCTCACGACATATGCAATATTCTGCAGGTTTTAGGGCTGCATATATCTGAACTTAATAACTAGCCAGTACATGTTGAAGATGTCCTGTAGTGACCTAATACAACAGTGGGACAGGACATATCCATTAACCCTCCTTGTTTGCAGCTGAACAATATCCACATCCAAATACATGCACAAAAATTTTTCACTCCCAAACACAAGGTATTTCCTCCAACTTCCAAACCCCACCTGTGTCTCCCTTCTATATCCTCTTACAGTTTTCAGTGTCACTTAAAACAAAGAAGAAAAAGATGCACACATGCCCCCAGAACCGCGACAACCTGGTGCCTGCAGGGAGGCACTGGTGGGAGCATGCTTCCTTCCACGTCCCCTCGAAGTCCAGCCCTGACTCGTAACACAGTCCACCAGCCAGCTTCACTGCCCTGTCAAGTCAGGTGTGAAATCCTCTTGTGGGTCACAGGAGTGGATAAATTCCAACGAAGAGTGCTAACTCCAACCCAGGAGAATCTCAGTGTGAAGAAAAAGCACTGAAAAAATGCTGCCTAGGCATCCTTCTGCTGCAAAACCTAAGAAAATATTGATTCAGCTTCCAAAGAGGAGGCTGAAACCCGCAGGCTGTGCAAATCCTAAAACCCACGGCTCTGGCAGCTGCCACCACACGATCCTTCGCTTTGGTTACGCTTCAAGAAATCGCTTTCCAACCTTCCCTTATGGAGATCTACAACACTGAGGTAAAAACAAAGTAAAAACTTCTATATCTTAAATTAACCCTCTGAAGTCACCAGGAGGATAAGCTGAGTTTTCTCCAACATTTAGGAGGTCTCTCGGTTACTTTGAGTATTCTAGTGTAGGAGTATTTCCCTGTGGTCTGCATCTACCTTCATTCTTTTGCTACCAAGCCCCCTTTTTGCCCAATTTAACATCACTAAAACCAATTCCAGGCTGATGTGGACTTCAGGCTTCCACAACTATGCTGCTCTCAGCGTGGAGATGATATTCGCTTGACACTTCTCCCTTGGGCAGTACTGCGCTGCTGGGCCTGGATGTCCCATGGGTGTGTATTTGCCACATGCCTGTACTCTGTACAGGCTGTACTCTGTCCTGGTTTTCTAGATAAAGTGCTTTTGATATGGACTCTGGTATGATCTGGTTGGTAGTTGCCTGTAGTTGATTACTGATTAATATTAAGTAAGATCAGACAAGTTCCCGAGGCACCACGGGCAAGGACACCGGGGCAGGAGCCTGCTGTTTCCCTCCTGATGGGACCCACGGGAAATAACACCCGCAAAGTGAAGGGAGGTTATTTACAGGAGAAAATTTTGTGTGAATGGCAACCACGGTGGCATGAGTCAGCCTTAAAATCTTACACAGCAAACAAAAAAAAACCCCAAAGGGAAAAACAGCCATGTTGCTTGGGAAAGCAGCTGTCTCTGTTGTGCCACTGGTCTTAACTCTAGTTATAAACAATGATGTGGGACATTCTGCAAAATTACAATTACAAAACATAACTACAGATAATTGCTAGAGGCAATATGCAAACTCTGACTTTGAGTGGCATCTGCCCAAGTCCTGGTTCCAGGGACTTCAATATATTTCCTAACTCTGGATGTCACTTGTCCAGACTTTAGAAGTACAATGAGTTGGAGGTGACGCTCCAGCCAGATTTGCTGCAAGACTTTTATCTTCATCCTAGGACTAGGCACTTCAGAAAAAGTTTTCCATCCAGCCTGTGACCACTTAAAGAGTTTCTAAAGCTAACTCTGCCTACATTACCGTAATCTGATTTTAATTCATTAGCCTCTGTGGCTAATGGTAGCTTGTATCCTATGGCAGGCTTTTACACGTCAGCACACTGACTCCAGACAAAGCCTTTTTGTGCTTTTGCAGCTAACCCAGCAAACACTGCCCAGAGAAAGCCGAAGCTCTGGAAATTCCAAGAAAACAGATAATACAAGAAAGGGCCTAAAAAACGTTTCATTAACATTTATGCAGAGTAAACTGGCGTTCTCAGGTAATTATCAGCAGATCATAGTAAATACTATGGTGAAATCACGCTCTACTGAACATTACTTGCTGATGAAGACAAGCCTTAAGTGAATGATTTTACTAACAGCTGTTTCCTCCCCAAGAAAGGGCTCTGCCTTCTTTGGGGGGAAGAAAAATCAACAGAGTGATCTCTCCGTCACCGTGCAGCTAAAGGAACCCAGCTCATTCGCTCTCCAAGCCTGGTAGGCTTCCAGAAGCCAACGCAAGGGGAACCCACCCACGTGCTAAGCCCTGACCAGGCTGTAAAACACAAGCACAGCTGTGAGCTGGACCCGGCGGCGAGCCAGCCCCCC
>NW_010510551.1:0-2876 GCF_000687285.1 Phaethon lepturus
CCACAAACACAACACTTGTGAGAGCCCTGGGAAGGCGGGCAGGAGCCCAATGATCCGGGGCGCGAGGCACAGGCAGCGGCGAGGACTCGGTCGTTGTCACGGGCGAAGACCGATACGGAGCTGGGGGTACAAAGCACAGAGCCACTAGAGACAACCCAGCCACACACCCATCCGTTCTCGTCTCACCGGCACGGGAAGGCCCCGTCTCTGTCCCCGCCAGCCACAGGCTGTTTTCTGAGGGGATGGGACGCAGCCGGGGGCGCCTTCGCCCCGAGGCCCCGCGCGCCTGTCGCCTTCCCCGGCAGCCACAGCCATGCTGGTGCAGCGGTTCCCAGCGCTCCTCGCAAATAGCGGGCTGCACCACAAAGCCCTCATTTAGACTGGAGCGAGTGTATTCATGCAAAAAACCACAACAAAGCTCTTAGGACCTGTAGGAGTGAAGAGCTGACGGCGGGAACGCGTTTCGCACTCACATCCAGCGCTTCTGTGCGGCCATTAAAAGCCACGCACGGAAAGACCCAGGGCTGGGTGCGCTCCACCGCAGGCTCGGGCTGCGCCGGGCAGGGGACGCGGCTGCGGGGGGAGAGGGGTAGGGGGGGAAAGCGAGTTAGGTGGGCTTAACGTCAGCTCGAGTGCTTCCAGGAGTGTGAAAGTCCCCATGATTGTGTTTTTCCTCCATCAAGGGACGCTGCCTTTGCCTTGTGCACCGAGCAGCGTGGACGTGACCTGCGCAGCCTCAGCGTTTCCACGCCCCGTTTTACGCAGCGGTGTTCACCTGACAAGCTTTGGAGGGAGCTGATCCCCCACCAATGCACAGGGAAGACAAAACCCTTTTGTAAGAAGGGAGAGGTCAGAATTAACCCTTTTCTGTAGTGAACTTCATGGCACGTACATCCAGGAAACTTGTCACTTAACAGCATGGCCCAGCGCCCAGCACGTCCCCTCGCTGACTCGCTATTTGGTTCCCTGGTGTCATCCGCAAGCCCAGACACAACCAAGGGGCTGCAGAAAAACTTCTCAAGAAAAGCGACTGCCAGCACCGGGGAGCGTAGAGACCCTCCCAAGAGAGGTGCGGTCCCAGCACCCAGGTACGTGGTTGCAGCAATGCTCAGTACTCTCATTTACAAGAGTGAGCAAAGAAATCTCCTTAAATCTGGAGCAAAGAAAGTAAATAGAATAAAAGCTAAAACTGAATGGGCTGGTTATTGGAAACAGCAGTATTATACTTATTTGTTTCTCATCTCCTGTGCACCAGCTTTAGCCCACTGAATAGCTGGAGAATTCACTGGCATTATTCCTAATTTTACAATGATTTGGGAGAAGAGGGGACAAAGGCAAGCAAACAAAGCTAATTGCCTTCAGTGTTTTGTTTATCTGGTTTTTGTTCAGCCAAACAAAGAGGACGTTCAGGTCCAAGCTGACTGTGGAGCCACAGAACTCTCTTGCTCGGCTGGCCTGCTTAGAAACAGTTTGCAATTTTAGCATCCAGCATCTTTGGCAACTACCACTAGCAAGTACTTTCTTATCTCTCTCTGGTCACTATAGAAACTCTGGTGACTTCAGCCACTATTACTACAGATTAATCAATCTTGCAAAGCCCCTCCAAAAAAGCACGAAGTCCTCCAAGAGCCAATCCCTTGGTCATAAATAGAACAAAGCAAGGAGGAGATTAATCACCATGTGCTATTTCCAATGCAAAAGCCCAAGCGGGAAAAGTCCCATTTTTAATAACAAAGCTCTGTCTTCTCACCCATCCATACCAACACGCTTTGTTCTTTGTGCCAGAGTAGAACACACTGAGCATAAATGTAAATAATATGGCATGCAGGGCAGGGAGAGTGTGCTGCTGGCAATAGGCAGCAGAACGTGGACTACGCAAACCACAACCAACCAGTTTTGCCAGCTTCGGTTGCCTTCTCCGAGTCAGCCAGCATCTAAGATTTCTCAGCGTGGTCTGGGAAAAATCTTCTGGGAAATCTTCCCAAAGCAGCAGGACTCCCCGGCATCGAGCAGAGGAGCACAGCAAGGGAATAGGGAGTCTGGGAGGGCAAATCCAACCTGCTGTGATTTCTAGTCGGGAGCAAAACACCTGGTTGAACACAGATATGCCAAAGGTGCTAAGAACTAGAGCCACCTATACCTGTAAGTCCCCAAGAGAGGGTCTAGCAAAACAAGATCACCAGATGTTAAGGAAGCTGGTGAGAAACAGGCTTGGCTTATCTCCACGTATCTGAGAAGACTGCAAGCCTGTCTCAGTGCTGCAAGGTGGGATTGGACAGACTTTGAGCAGCCACCCAAAAGGGGAAGGCTAATCCTAACAGCGTTACCTGTCCTAAAGCGCCCAAGCCAGCAGAGCAGCCGCATGCAGTGCTTTGGGAGGCAGCCTACAGCTGATGCTGATGCAAAACATCACAGTTTTAGTCTTTCCATCTTCTCAAATAGGGAGCGGTGGTTGCAGGGCAGGTGTTAAGGATCAAAAGCGCTCTGCTACTAACTCTTAGAAGTGTGGTTAGCACTTAGCAGAGGTTTCCTACGGCCCTGGGACTGTGAGTAGCCTTTTCTCGTTCACAGAAAACAAACAAAATGTGTTGGTAGTAGTTTGTACTTCTAGAAGGACAAATGAAAAAGTCAGATTTGAAAAGAAAACTATTAAAGAAGTTGCAAGCCAGAAGGCAAAGAAAAGCATCCTCAATTCTATTATCTTTATTATGACATTGTGAGCATGACTTTAGGCCATCTGAAAATTGGCATTGCCAAGTATCTCCCCCCTAGACACCAGCACAAAGCGTCCTGACTCCCAGCAGAAAGAGGAGCTGGGAGGCTCAGGGAAGCCTCCTGGTACCCACACGGAGCAGCCGGGACAGGCTGGGGGAGGC
>NW_010510551.1:2887-7605 GCF_000687285.1 Phaethon lepturus
CTCCCGCGCCTTGCGGCTGGCCGCAGCTCCCGCTCAGCCTGTAACCCGTCCCCGCCACCGCCTGCTCCCATCTGGGACATAAAGCCAACCCTGAAAACTGGCCTTTGATTCGGGGACCGGGTTGGAGTTTTAGTATGCTTTGCCAACCCTCGCTGTGCCCACTGGCTTGAACACTTTTCTCAAACGAGATTTTTACAATAATGGTTTAATGCTTCAAGTTACAAAGCTTGGGAGTTTGGGAATAATTCTTCAGGTTAGGTTCCCAAATGCTTTTAGAGTGCAACAGTGCACTGTTGGCACTAAATGGAGGGTGGATTTGGAACAGCCTTTTACAGTGTCCAGGACAGACAAGCAAAAGGGTGCCTAACCCACTCAGGGCTCCTTGCTCTGTAACCATAGCTGTTAGTGCCTACTCTACAAGAGTTTGCCATTGATCCTGCCAGTTCAACTACAATAAAAAGACTCCCTTTTTATTTACACTATTTCTATCTACACAGTCCTTTTTCAGTCCTCCACAAGGAGGAAGGGGAGGTAAGAAACAAGGAGAAGGCAATGCAAACAGTTTGGGAGGGACCCTTTGAAAGTTTCAAAGAATTCTCTTTTGAGTGTCCTTCACTCTTCTCGCCTCAGGGAGGGAGCACAGAGGAACCAGGTCACTGAATTCGAAGAAAAGTCAAACAAGCAAATCTCAGCTGAAACCCCTGAGGTTAGTATGTCATGATCCTGTTCCAAAGGGGAAAGTTTCTGCTAAGCTTGACAGAAATGTAAGCAAGATGGACTTTAAATAAACTAAGGAGGTGGAACACATTAATGTCCTGCCCAACTTGCTTTGAAAAATATCAAGGAAAATGAGAATGAAAAATTTGGTGCAGGGGCTTGGATAATTAAACCACCATTTTACATCAGGATGAAAGCCAGGAGGCGAAAGGGGAACGACAGCGCACTCTAAAGTCATGCTGGACGCAGACCTGCATTTTGACAAAGGGCTTTTAGGTCTTTTGTTATATGTAAGGCTCTTACAAACCAGCTTTCATTAACATAACGGAAATAAAGCTCTTAACCTCAGTCTGTAACAACAGATGGAGGCTAACACGCTAACGCCAAAGATTTTGAAAATGACTGGTTCAAGGTGCTTCCACTTTTGTAACCCTGCTTGTGATCCCAGAACAAAACCCATTGTTTCAAGAGCTTGATTTTCTAAAAGCACTCCACAGCTGCACCCAGAACCACCCAGAAATTGTCCTATATAGAGGAAAGGATTTCCTACACCCAAAAATATTAATTTGATATCTTAACACTTCCCTCATCTTTTCCTATTTATTACTTTTTTTTCCCCCTGCAAAACATCAATTGATAAACACTGAGCATTATTTTAATAATCTTATGATTTGAGATTCCTCATTTTTCATTTTTTTTGTGCAATGGGCACAAAAGCTTGTTGTGTAAAAGTAATCTGGCTCATTCTTGTAGTTTTCCAAAAGGAAGAGAAGCGACAAGCTAAGATGACTGCCATTTCTGAGATGATCGCCAAGGTGCTGCTCTCTGCCCTCCCTACAAATTACCCCCCAAACAACTGGAAGTTCCCCCTGGTTTGACTGGAGTGGCGTGAAGATGACAACTGCCCTGGTAGACGCCTTGGCTGGGTTTGGAAGCTCCCTGCTCCCTCCTGGCTTTCTGCCCTCCCTTTAGCCACCAGAAACACAGGCTCCGGAGCGGAGGAGACCATCGCACAAAGCAGCAACTCCAGCTCAGTTTTCCATGTTCTGCGTTTCGACCGCCAGCCTGGGGCTGTACCAGGGACCTCCCGTGCCGGCTGCGCTGCTCCTCCCGGGCTGCCTGGCCCTCGCCAAACGCAGCACGACGGCAGAACTAACAGCAGCACGCACTGCCTGGCTCTGGGGCGGCGGAGCACGCTCTGAAGCTCCGTCGGCTCAAACCAGATCCAGGGGTTCACCTCCGAATATCACCTGATCTCACCGTCTGCGTCTCCGCCTGACGCGACCCAGGCGTTTCCTCAGTACCAGGCTGGGCAGCCGCAGAGTCTGCACGTTTCTTACTGGTCAGAGCATCCCAGAACAAGCACCGACAAGGATTTACTGGAGTGAGAGATCATACCGGATGGCAAGAGACGTTCACAATGGATTTGGGAAGCTCAAAATAGAACTTACACCTTCTTCCTAGACTTGCAGTAACTATGGTTGCTTTAACACATGCCTCTTCCCCACTTCTGCATCCTTGTGTTAACCCTTTTTCTGTTATCTACATCTTTTTCTCATATCCTTTGAACCGCAATAGATTTTTTTAATTAGTTTTTTTAAATTTTTTTTTTTTAAATATCCTCTCATACCAGACACATCAACAGAAGTCATTCGTTTCCTCAGGACATGTGTGTGCATACGGCAAAGTATATATAATATGTGTATATATATACTGTATATACACACATATATTTGTATGTACTCTATATATATAGTATATATGTACATACATACATGTACCAGAAGAAGCCTGGTCATGTCCAGCCTCCTATTATCCAACATGTTATAGAAACTCCAAGCACCCAGCTGGGGCCCTCATTGTGCTGGACAAGAGCAAAGCAAACCTTCCCTCCACTGAAGGCTCCCCAGTTGAAATTTTTAAGAAGGGGGAAAAAAGATCCCTGAGTGGACAGTAACCCCAGATCACATAAACCACAAATTTCACATCCTACCTCACCTCCCTTACGGGCAAAGCAAGCTTAGAAATAACCCAAGGCTTGGACAAGCTGAGCAAGCCCTGACCAGCACATTTTCTTTTTAGTGCACCGAGCTGAAAGAAACCCACATAATAACTTTCTCGAGCCACTCAGGAGTATCATACCACAGCGACAATTCCCTGTTTTAACGTCATTAGGTTGTATGCATGCAAGTCTGGCTGGCTTTACACACATCAGCCATGTGCTGAAGATAACAAGTTACCACAAATTTGCCAATTTATTTTTGGAAAGTGCTTGATAGAAGCTGATAGTTCTAGCTTTGACCCACTCTCCCAGAGAAAACCTTGTTCACTGTTGCCAGAATATTTAAAAAGACACCAACAAAAACCAGGCACTAAAATGTAAGCCTAGAATTCATTCCACCACCACAAAAATCAAAGCTGCTGTGGACGTGAGGGGGAGAAGCTGCGGTGCTGTGGACAGCAAGCGTGCCGTAAAGCTGCAGATACTAACTGCACCTTCCACTGGAGCTTGTGACGGCACTTTTGGCTTCACCACAGGTTCATTTACTGCGGGGACAAGCATGGAGTTCATCTATGCTTCCTTGCCCATTACACATTCCTCCTTCCTTGTTCCAAATTAATGAGAGTTGCTGCCCACTCAGCAGAAATTAGACCCGTCTGCTTTAAAAAAAGGGCAATTAGGAACCTCTGCCTTCGCTGGGCTGCTCGTGTGCCAGGTGAGAACAGCAGCGAGAGGCAGGGTTGTGAGGTTACAGGAGTCTCCAGCCATCCGACTCCTACAGCCAGCAGAAGCTCTCACTGGCAAGTGCCGGGGTTTATTCGCCGTGTAACACTTTCTCCAGGCTCACGCGCCTCGTCGCAGAGACGCTCATCGGCGGCAGCACGAGAGCGGCAGTCGCCAGCGGTCTGTGCCGGGGAGAAAAAGGACGGGGGATCCCTGCGCGGAACCCCCTCCGCAAGGCTCCTGTCCCTGCCTCCCGCGCCGTGAGCCCCGAGCCTGTTCGCTCAGGCTTTTCCCAATCAAAGTGGGAAAAGCTCTTGCCCTTCTTGGAGCAGGGGAGGAAAGCACTGGAGCTGTCGGCGTTGCTCGCCAAGGCAACTCGTCTTTGGTGTGTGGAGTTTCTAACGCTGCAGCTGTAAGTTGTAAGGAGGGGAAGGACACGCTGACACAAATGTGGAAGCAGCACAGTCCAGAGAAGAGAAAGGGAAGGAGGTGGGGATAGACAGCCAGGATCTCCATTCAACTTCCCATTTTAGAAGTGCAGAACACCATATTTCTTACTGGAGGACACAGGGGGATAAAGGTGTTTGTCAATTTTGAGACTTACTCAGCAATTTTGAAAATAAACAGAAAAATTAAGACACTAAGTCAATCCACGAGGAAGTACCACCTTACTTATGGGTATTTTGAAGTCCTTATGTGACTGTAAAAGCTATAAAATTCTAGGTTGCTACATAACCATCATACAAAGAAAATCATTAGAAAGTTTCAGTCATCTCAGAAATCTAATTCCATCCTTAAATTGCAAAAATATGAACCTGTCTTTAATTAAAGGACTGCCTCATGTTAGCGTAACAGTTGGTGCTGAACTTGTCATGAACTGAAAAGGATTCAAACATCATCTAGAGAAAAAAAAATAAAGCAAAATGCCTAAAAGGATTATTTTAATGGTCCTACCTTAATATTTCATGGCTTTAGCAGACTTTAGTTAAGCCTCCAGACAAAAGGAAGTGCCTTAGGATACCTCCTCTATTCCCTATGACAAGGAACGGGAAGTTTTCTCACCTTGCCAAGGCCCGATTTCCGAGCCTTTCCTCCCAACTGCGGCCACCACCCCTGAAAGAGGCCGACCTGGGGGGCGAGAGGAAGCCCTGCGGGACGCAAAGGCTCTCCGGTCTTAACGGATAATTAAAGCTTTAGCCATGGGTGCCCCCTTGTGACTCGGTGAGTAATTAAGCACAACCTATGGAGTCACAACACGGCACGTCACAAACCGAGG
>NW_010510552.1:0-5249 GCF_000687285.1 Phaethon lepturus
TGATTCTGTGATTCTGTGATTCTGTGTTGCTTGTAAACTGGTAATGCTAACCTTGAAGGAAACAGCTAGTAAGCAGTTTTAAGACTGAATAAATTCAGCTTATTCCTTCACTGAGTTTCAGGTTGCTTGGAGCTGTCGAAGCGTGTCTGGTCATGCCTGTACCTACTGCTCCACGAATTCCTGCCAGGAGGAATTCCAGCTCTGAGACACTGAGCTCCCCAGGGCACTCAGCGGGTGGAGGCAAAGAGTGAAACCCCTTTACTGGCGACAGAGCAGGTGGGTGATGCCCCATCCTCATGGCAAAAATCCCACCCTTCTGAAGAGTTAGGCTGTGCCTTTAATAACATTTATTTTTAAAATCTTTACTATTGCATGGGAGAGAAAGGTCCAAAGCTAAGTGGGAGAGATGTCTCTTGTGATCTGTTATGGAACAGCTAGAATAATTTTGAGGTAGACATTTAATTAATACAACTTTTTCATCTTCTAACAGTGCTTTCATCTGGGGAATGCAGAAACAGTATAGGGCCACATAGAATAATTCCTAAGACTTATTTCTGAATGTCTGCAGGGCTTCATCGCTGTTCTGCCCATGAAATGTTCATTGCATATTGAGTGGTTTTAAACCAGTAAAGGTAAAAACTCTCTAGGGAAGGTGATAGTTATTCCTTAAACTAAGCCAGCTGTAGTGCTAGAAGCATCGAACTGTAAGCAGTAATTTGAATACTTGTAATGGCATAAGTGCAATTAATACAGAGCAAAATTTACATACTTTGGACAGTCAGCTTTTGGAATAACAGCCAAAAGGTAAAATTAGGTTGATTATTGTAACCAAGTGCTGTCATATATTTGTAGTATTACTCTCCAAATAAAGTGTGAACTTCTACAGAAAAAAATGCACATCCATCTTTGCAAATTTTCTTGGATGATGGCCCAGGATGGACCACCTTCCTCTTTAGAAGCATTTTTTTTTCTTACTGCTGCCTCTGCCCCACCCAGCTATGGCACCTTTGTTGGTAGCTTTAGTAACCTGAGGGTAGGTTTGTTTACATTTGCCCATAATATTGGAACAGTTAATTCCTTCTTTCCTAGGATGGGAGAACTGCAGGAGAAGTTTGATGCTATTTCCTTCTCCCTTTCTAAATACCCATAGAATCACAGAATAGTTTGGGTTGGAAGGGACCTTTAAAGGTCATCTAGTCCAACCCTCCTGCCATGAGCAGGGACATCTGCAACTAGATCAGGTTGCTCAGAGCCCTGTCCAACCTGACTTTGGATGTTGCCAGGGATGGAGCATCTACTGCCTCTCTGGGCAACCTGTACCACTGTTTCACCAGCCTCATTGTCAAAAATTTCTTCCTTACATCTAGTCTAAATCTACCCTCCTTTAGCTTAAAACCGTTACCCCTTCTCCTACCGCAACAGGCCCTGCTAAAAAGTCTGTCCCCCAATAGTGTGTAAAAGTCTAAAAAGCCTGTACCCAATAGCCAGGGTAAATCCTGTTTTGTCCTGTTTATTTTTGCAGTAGACTTTTACCAACGTGCGTGTTACTCGTGCCTGAGGAGACTCTCTTACATGGTCTATCAGCCAGAACTACACCTATGCACCCCTGGGCTCTCCTCCCTTCCACTGCCTTAAACCGCTCAACGCTGCTGCTTCTGTGGGGTCTAAACCCAAATTCCTACTGTTGGCTGAAAATCCTGACCAGCAACTACATGCAGTTGAAATTCCACTCTTTGGATAACCCAGCGGCACTCAGTTTCTCAAGGTCTGAGTAGCGAGGGACCCGGGTGGGAGCAGGCAGCTGGAGCTCCGCCGCTGCATCCATGCCCGCAGCAGCCGGCGGACCCCCGCCCGCAGCAGCCGGCGGGTCCAGCGCCGGGAGGAGGCTTGGCACAGCGGAGAGCACCGGGAAGACTCTGCTTCCGACCGAGCGCAACTCCGCTTTGCCATCGCCACACAAGATAAAGTCACCGGTGTAAGAGGACAGAAACAATTTTCTGTGCGGGACGTACAGCGAGAGCTGGGCTGTGACTAGGCACGGGGAAGAGCACTCTCCTCTTTTTAGTATGAAGACTAAAAGCGCTGCCGGAAAGATGAGGTTGGAGTTTCGACAGAAAGACATTTCAGCAGAAACGGGGTTGGCATAGAAAATTCCACACCATAAACCAAGTGTCTGTCTATAGCTGGGGCATGTGTTATTATGGGCAATTACTCATCCTTTCTAGAATAAAGCGTGTTTTCAAAACAGCTGTAGTCTTCCCTCAGCTGGTGCCTCCAGTTTTCAGATTGTATGTAATCCTTTAGTATTTAAATACTATTTCTTGTCCCATAACAAGAGAGCAGACTTGGTTTTGTTGAAGATTTTTAACAGAGGTGGATTTGATAACGTTATTTCATTGATCAGATGGCCCGGAACACGTAGTGTATTTAGAAAAAGTCACATTTTCAAACACAGCACTACACAAAACTGAATGTAAGCTGTCACTTTTTTTTTTTCTTCTTCTTAAAAAACAAGAAAGAAATTAAAACATCTCCAAACTTCAAAAACACACATGGCTTATGCTACTTGAAGTGCTTTGCAGAAATCACTTTGTCTTGGAGCACGGATTAGTTTAGCAGGAACAGTTTTTACTTTGTGAACCCACTCTCGATTAGGGAAAATAGGAGGTAAATGGATTAACAACATTCAGTTTCTTTGAGAATATTGAATTCAGCCATATCATAGATGTGCTAATCTTGGAACAGAAGCCATGTTAGATTGATAAATGCTTAAACACCCTCTACTGATTTAGTTTTAAGAATACACAGAATGGCTAAGGTAAAGAAAGTGTGCAGAATGTCTGTAGCTCTTCAAGCACAGTTTAATTCTGATACCATCTCTTATCATTATTTCCACTCCTCCCATGTTTCATCCAGTTCAAATATTCAGCTGATGTAGCATACTGAAAAAAAGCTTATTTTTAGAAGGAAGTTCCCACATATTTGAGGAAAACATTGCAAAAGCAAAAAAAGAATGGTTTATTTGGATTGAAGAAAAAAAAAAAGAAAAACCTGTCCCCCCAAAAGTTGAAAACAAGTAGCATTAGAAGTAGCAATTCTTGGGCCTCCTGAACAAAGGGGGTCTGTAGCTGTAAGCAGGAAATAGCTGTAATTTTCTTAGATCTCAGTTTTCCAGGATAATACTTGGTAATGTTGAAGAAGAGTCCCTTTTTCATTAAATAACACTTCTGAATTTCATAATTTACCTGATCACAAGCTTTCATGTCTTCCCATAGATGCTAAAACCTACTTCTTACTGTAAAACCCGATACGCTTCTCATTTGCAGACTGACTGCAGAGCTTCCCTTCTTGACCGCAGGATGAACTTCAGCGCAGGGGCAGTTTGCTCTCACTGAAAGCAGCGAGAGGTACCTGCACTGCCTTGTCAGCCAGCACGCACTTTGCATATACGGTGTGATAGCAAACGGGTAAAGCCACACTCCCAACTGTACAGCACCCGCGCACTTCAGCCAAAATTTCCGTCAGGAAAGAATCAAGAAACTACTTCTTCCTAAAACGTGATCCAGTCTCTTTAAAACCTCACTGTTGACCAGAATGGACAAGTACAGTCAAAATCACAGGATAGTTTGGGTTGGAAGGGACCTTTAAAGGTCATCTAGTCCAACCCCCCTGCAATGAGCAGGGACATCTGCAACTAGATCAGGTTGCTTGGAGCCCCGTCCAACCTGACCTTGAATGCTTCCAGGGAGGGGCATCTACCACCTCTCTGGGCAACCTGGGCCAGTGTTTCACCACCCTCATTGTGAAAAATTTCCTCCTTATATCTAGTCTAAATCCACCCTCTTTTAGTTTAAAACCGTTACCCCTTGCCTTATAGCAACAGGCCCTGCTAAAAAGTCTGTCCCCATCCTTCTTATAAGCCCCCTGGAGACACTGCTTCCAGCTGTCTGTGAGGCAATAAGACGAGAAGAATAGCATAAGATGGGTTTCAACTCCTTCAACTGGAATTGTAATATTTCATGTTCAGATTTGCTGACTCTGTGGCTCATCCCGCCATCAAAAAAATAAAGAAGTGACTCACTGCGTGCAAAGTACAGCACAGCCCTCAGATTGCGTCACTGCGAAAAGGAAGACCATCTCAGAGAAGAGAAGGTCACGTTGTGAGCAGAAGGCTTGCCAGCAATTTCATAAGCTACCAAGAAGTGCCCATTTCCTCAGTGTTCTTATGGAAAAAGCGCACGGTGTGAGGGAGATATTTACCCTGAGGTGTGAGTTACTGCTTTCATTAAGCTGAAAAATAATCCCGGTGCCAACTAGCCACTGCAGTAACAAATTCATCCATTTGTATGCAACTAGCATGGTTTTGGTCTAAAATGCATGATAAGATAATGCAAGCTAAATAAGCACTTATTTATCTAGCATCTTACACTGGAATTACCATTCTGTGTAGGCTCCACCTCTCGAAGCCACCATGCGCCGCTGCTTTGGACAAAACTACTGAACAGCTTCTACACCGAACCCTCAACTCCCCAGCCCAGGGCCCGTACAGGTAGAGCGGAGGGGTTAACACAAGGCATCCACTTCCAGCGTTCATCTCTTACTGAAAAACTCAGACTAGCTCACTGCGTTGTGTGTGGGAGAACCCCACCACCGCACAGCGGTGGTACCCGACTCAGGCTAGCCGGCCACGCGTAGGGAAGGCAACGCAATGGAGTATGTCCTTAGTCCCCTCCCAGCTCCTCGGTTGTTCGGGGAGCGCCTAAGGCGGAGGGCAGGTTTGGATTGCGTTGAACAGCTATCGGTGCAACTGGTCTGGTCAGAAACGCTGACTTTTGAACCTGTTGATACGGCTTTGAACAGCAAGTTTCACTATTTGTTTAGGGTAACAATATTGCCTCTGGTTTTGATTTGCTGCTTCATGTCAGCCGGTACCTTCTATGTGTTTTCGTAACGGGTGAATCACCATTCCCTGTTCTCCTTTGCCATACTCTTTTTAATTTTATGAAACTGTATCAGATCTTCCTTTGCCATCTCTTCTACACAACTGAAATTTACTCATCACATGAAAATTGCACTGTACTTCTGGTTACCTTTTTGCCCTGCTCTGTGCCTTTTCCATTTTTTTCAATGTCCTTTCAGAGATGACCAAAGCTACATGGGATGCTGATGGCAGGGACACATTGGGGATTTATAGAGCAACAGGCTTTTGATTTTGACTTCAGATCCCAACGTTGTTTGCCTCTTAAATC
>NW_010510552.1:5280-58779 GCF_000687285.1 Phaethon lepturus
CTAACCAGAATGATTATTTCTTATGAGGAAACAGCTATTTTATAGGCCATTGCACTTGTATAGTTGAAGGTGCTTTTCACTAAGCGCTACCCCAGATTTGACAGTCAACGTAGGTTCCGTAATCCTGCGTAACCGAGTATCCCAACATTTTCCCTTTCCTACTCGATCCCTTCTCCAGATCCAGCAGCACAAACCTCTGGATGACATTGCTAGCAACTTGTGGAAACTGGTGAAAAGATAAGAAACAGAACCAAGAATAAATGGTCACATACTAATCCTGATAGATTCCTCTTCCTATGATGACTAAGACAGCAATGAGCTAAGACTTTTTGCTAATGGACTTTCCTATATCTTCTGATAAGTGAAGTATACCATCCTTTGTCTGCATGATCATTCTGCATGATCATCAACTCCTAAGAACAGAGTTAGAAGTTATAACTCCTCTTTATCATAAATCTATGTTCTATTGCTGCATATAATAATGCTTACTTTTAGTTGTAGCTTGCAGCCCGTCCTACAATAAAAAGGATATCAGAGCAACTGTTGGATGGTCCCAGATGGGAATCATAAATTGTGTTTTAAGGAAGGGAACTCCAAATCAATTCTGTACTGTGAGAAAAGGGTTGAGTTGCTAGCTTTGTCTTGAGGAAAGACCTACCAATATCATCCCTTTTAACTTCTGAGCTGAAATACGGAGTTTATATTTATGTGTCAAGCCACAGTAAGTTTTACACAATTATCAATCAAATAAGAAGAGGCCACATATTTCTGACTTGCCCACAGATGACAAATAGGATCATTTGTTCCAGTACAGCTAACGGTATAACTCCACGTAAAACACTGAACTCCACAAAGGCTAGCAACACCGTGTGCCTCCTACTTCCCAGTGACTCCAAGTCTATGTGAAGTAAGGGATTACTAAGAAGAAATGGAAAGATGAAGTACTTTGCTGACCTAGGACGGTAACACCACGCTCATACCTAACCGGAAGCTTGTTGACCGAGCGGGAGCTCCAGGCAGCACTAGCATTTCTTCTCTTTAGAAAGGAATGGCTGGATGAGGCTTTAATCAGCATGCTCAAACAAAGCTGAAGTTACTGCAGTATCTTGTCCACACAACTGAATGTTTAGCTAAGTATGTACACAAATCAGCCAGTGGCAGAAAGCCCAGCGGGTGTTTCTATTCCCCCTCCTCCACTACTACTATCCCCACAGCATGGAGAGCTTTCACAATATTTTGCTTTTTCTCTCTTCTCCACCCACTGTTGTAGTTAAACGGTAATCCCTTGCCATTTAACCTCACTAGGATAGTGAGGTCCCAAACTAGGGCTCAGAGCACCTGCCCGCCATCGTTGCATTAATTGCTTAAGACCAAAAAACCAAGCCCTGAAACCACAGAGATGCTGTCCTCCTTAAATCCTCACCGCTTAAACTGCAAATACCGGAAAGGTTGTTGTTGCTGTAGCTATCAACACAAGTCAAGAGGATGTATCGGGGAATACAGTATTATATTCCAGATCTGCTGACCCTCTGCTTACAGTAATTACTTCAGCGTTGTTAAAGACATTTGGTGCAGTAGCACCCAATTTCTTGCACGCAAGAAAGAAACACTATCTGTAGGAAGGATGGGACTTAATATACGTTATGGCCCACCCCCAGCTTGAACCTGTCGTACCACGCAGGCTTTAGGTGCTTTGATAACAAGGGAAGAGAAGTTACCGAAGGTTTCCGACAGAACACGTACCGTAGCAGTCTTCGTCAGGGCAGCATGATACGCTTTGGATACCTAGTGCATTTTTATGTTTGAAGTAACCTTAAGACACCTCCTGCAACCTTGCTGATGTGTTCGTATCTTAAATGACAAGAGGTTAAGAGTTCTGAGAAGGGTAGACTGATGAAAACCCAGTAAAATGCTGCTTCTGATTTTCTGCTTCATGAACAGACAGTAACGCGCATCCTATAACTGCCAAGGAAAGGCACAGCAGCCTGTCTCCCTTAAAGGAAGGAAGTGAATTTGGGACATCCTTAGGATGGCTTATGTTCTCCTTGCTCCACCAAAACCAGCTCTGGTTTATATCCCTTTCTTTAATTCTGATATCCCAAACTAAAAATCAGACAAACTTACCTCAAGTGACCCCTTGTGCTGGAAGCTGCTACTTCCCAACAACTATTACTGCTGGTATGATCCAGAAGAGCATCTTCTGGTATTCTGCTTTCTGGTGTTAATCTCTGCCAATATCAAGGCATTCAGCCAGGCAATTTAGGACTGAAATTCAGAATTGGGCAGTGGATAGTAACCTCCTCGATTCAACTAAAATCTGGAAATAAAATTCATGATTATGTTATGACATGGAACTTCACGACCTACTTCTCCCTGCCTCTATAAAAACAACTTCAGAGATTTCACTAGTTAAAAAATAAATCCAAACTATTTCTTATAGCCTAAAATTAAGTATTTTATCATTGCAGTAAACCCTTTTAAGTTGAGCATTCATATTCTCTGAGGGGATGCAAATCTGTTTTTTTTCCAAATAAAAGTGCGAAAGTGACCTTTAAGAGCAGTATTTCAAATTACTACTATCTAATTAACCAAATGTGCATAAGCTAGCAATGTAGCATAGCTTTCACATTGTGGTCAGGCACAAATGTGTAGTCTGACTATTCTGCCCCTCCCCTTCTTTTAAAACTTTATCTCAAATATGTTTATACGGGATGCTTTCAAACTCCAAAACGTTAAAAAAATGCAGGAAACTAGAGGCATTAGAAAAATAAATGAAAAGGGATTATGTTAACAAAAGCTAGAACTAACCTAAATGTTTTTAATTTCCCCAGAATGAAGATTGCCGCTCATTTGCATGCACCACTACAAATCCTTTCTGGCTCTGTACTACAG
Source organism: Phaethon lepturus (assembly GCF_000687285.1). Classification (NCBI taxonomy): domain Eukaryota; kingdom Metazoa; phylum Chordata; class Aves; order Phaethontiformes; family Phaethontidae; genus Phaethon; species Phaethon lepturus. Next base: position 8,173 of record NW_010510552.1, read on the forward strand.
TATATGAACCTGGTAGGGGCACTGGCCTTATCCATACCGGCACAACCAGGTATTCAAAAAGCCAGGGCTTCTCTCCCTCCCTGCAGACACCTTTCTACACCACCAAGTTCCCTGATGTAGGCACTGCAAGCAACCTACAAAGTCCTCCATCCCGGTATAAATCATTACGAGCCATCTTTCCCAGTTAAGTTTCAGTCCCTAGATAAACCTTCAAACCACTGGGTTTGGAAGTCTGCAATACCATGTAGGTTGGTCCAAAATAGATGATGAGCAAGAAAGTAGCAAAGGATAAAGGTGTATTGGATAAAGCATCCAAACCAAATAGATCATTTTATTACCTGAAAATCTGAACGGATTCTAGTACTTTATCACAAGTGTTTAATTTCCATAGCAAAAGCTTGTATAAACTGCAGGTATCAAATTAAGATACGAAATTTCATTTGAGCCTGCAACATGGATTCAAATATAATTGGCCAGACATTTAAAGCCTGTTTGTATGTATGCACATGTTGTAAGACACCTCCGTATTTACCAGACTAATGTTACCCAAGAACTACTTTCAAAATTACTGAAGGCTTTTAGATTCAAGAAAACATAGTAATGATGTGAGATTTTTTTTTTTTTAAATTGTTCAAAATCACTTGCCTTGCTCTGGAATGCAAGTTGGTGCTTCCCTGTGAAAGCCTTTGATTTTTTTTGATTGATTAGGATGGGGTAGTTTAATCACTTTTGCATTACCCCATTGCCTTTATTTTAGGATAAGGTATGCAGAAGTCCACAAAACTTCTCAGTGTTTAGGACCATAAGATGAAGAGTAACAATTGTTTACCGTGCTGTCCCCACAGTAAAGCCGCCTGTTTAGGCCATTTCCTGGCTTTGTAATTCACTATTTCCTCCATACTTTCGTTCTCTTTCACTTTGCAGGCTTACTTCTACTGGAAGTTATTTTTCAGAAGAGCACTCCCAAAAATCCCAGGCAAAGAAGTATCCGTGGTTTCTCACTGCCGCAATGTTAAACCCTCCTCCCCAAACTCAGGAAGCGAGACCCTCCTTCTGCACTGCAAATAAGGTTTACAGGGGCTGCTTCTCACAAGGGGGATTCTTCAATACAGGGACATTTGAAGTTGTTATTCTACATGTTTTTCTCTTAGGAATGTGCTCACGCCACTAAGCAGCTCTGCCCTACTTTCTGTGACTGATCGTGGCCGAGATCGTATATACCCCAAACGGACTATGTGTAGCCTGCTTTCCTGCTGGATGGTCTCTGCCTCCTGCTCATGGTTTCTTCTCCCTTGCTTCTAAGTTTGCGCAGGTCATGAGTTCAGTATTTTGTTCAGTTTCAGGAATACTCCCCGCTGACGCATCTGTAAGTTCTCTGGTTTCTCCCCGAAAAAGGCGCTCCCCTCACCCGCATCTTAAAGAAAAGCACATGAAGTTGAGGCTTCTGGTTACTCAAATTCCATTCCCACACTTGTGCAGAGGCAGAGCCCATCTCTGCCAAGGCTGAGGTCAAGCATGTTGTTCCTGTGAGCTACTTCAAACAGAGTTAAAAGAAACACTGAACCTTTCTTCGAAAAGCATGTGAAGCGTATTAGTTTCCAGGGTTTTACTGTTACGAATTAGACACAAAGAAGCTCCTCCGACCAATGCTGTCTGAAGAGAGACTGCAATTCAGGTTAAATTGAACTTAACACAAGAAGGGCCCTGCTTTCCACACCAATCTACAAATTGTCTCACCGATTATAAAGATTAAAATCACAGGATCTGACCGCCTACTTATTGTAAGCTGCTCATGCTTTCTATGAAGGTTGATAGACTTCCTGCTATGAGGTCTTTCCTTTCCCCCAGGAGTACAACATAGTAGCCATCATATTAGTAGACGACATCATTTTAACCTTTGCTATGTACTTGTTTCAGATCAGCTCTTTGGAAATTGAGCCAGAAAAGCTTAGATTTTTTTCCTTCCGTTAAAATTTCTGCAGTCCTTTCCCCAAAGGCAATTCCTTCAGTGTAAGAGAAAAAATTTTCGGTCCTTTTGTAGGCCAAAAAACTTGCATCCTTGGGACAGGGCTAGACTTGGTCAAGCACCAAGTATGGGATACTTTACCCTTGTTCAGTCTTTATCAGAAAAGGCAGCTTACACCGTACCCTTTTTCTGCATAGCAGACGTGCAACGTACAGCACAAATACACTTGTCATAGTGTTCCTCCTTTCCGATAACTTGAGATCAGAGTATCGGAGCAACCGCTGAAGCCAGCGTAAAGCAGCGCTTTGAACACCTCTCACAAAAAGCACCCTGAAAAATCCAGGCTATGCCTGTGTTTGTGGCGAGGCTGCTATGGTAGTGCTCTTCGCAGTCACAGGGTCTATCTGCTCATAGCTACTCAACTCTAACTGATAAACTGCCCCGAGTCCCGTGGAAGTTAAGAGAATTTGCTCTTTTGCACAAAACGTGTGTAGTGTTGTATGGGCGACTCAAAACACAATTAACTAGCAAGAAAAGCACAAACCTGCCAGTTTTCTAGATATTTTTTGTGTTTTTCTAAATGCTGTAAATTAAAATCTTTCTCATTTCCTGCCACCAGACGTTATAAATGAATACACAGAAGCGTTTAGGTAACTTTTTGGTCCGTTGAAATACAATGTTAGTGTGCTGCTTGGGGATTGCTGTGGCCTTTAACACAAGTTAATCAGACAGACTTGTTTGCATGGGAATTCAAGCAACTCCAAAACAGGCTTGCCTTACTGTCAGTATCAGCTTCTATGAAGCACTGAAATTAAATTAGGGACTTCATTTTGTCCTTCTCCAGGGATTGAAGTTAGCAGATTCCTTGGCAACTTTAAGTGAAGATTTTCAGCAGTAAGTTGACAATGCAGCAAGCAAAAAATCTACGAGGAGAAACCACTCAGTCCCAAGCACAAGGGCAGTCACGTAAGCTGCAACATCCTATGCTGGCATAGCAATACTTTTTTCAGTGAAGACCATCTTACAGGTTTCCTTTTTCAATTTGTAGAGGATACTTACATGTATTAATTGCTGTTCATTACAGTCTGAAGCTGTATTTTCTACTCAAAACCTCACACCCAAGTTTATAAGAGAATACACAGCTGCTGGTTTGGTCAAGTTCTTGCCAGCTCAGGATCTTGCTGGAAAGGAACTGAAAGTGGCCTGAACTATTCTTTCGAAAGGCTATACACAAGAAAAAAGGATCTGTTAGAGACTGGGTGAAATATGCAGTGTTTCAGGACAAAGAGGGAGGTTTTTTGTTGTTTTTCCCACTTTTTCAGTAAAGGTGTCCCTTGGGAATTTCGTATAAGGGTCTGTGTCAGTAGTAAGGAGAGACTAGACGTTATAGCTTACCCTTTGTTGGCAGTGAAGTCCGATTTCGGAGGAAGCCTTAAAATGAAATATAGATAACAATCAAGGAATAAAATTTGTTGTTATAATATACAAATAAAAATTAAGCTTGGGTATATGGGCCTCTCCTCACCACATTGGATAAGGTTAGACTATTATATTCCTTACCTCTCACCAATGATCCATCTATTTTGGCTGCTCTTTCACAACCACATTTTGGGCTTACTGGTGAACTTCATTGAATTGTATATTTTTGCTATGGGAATTAAAAACACAGACAGAGAAGCACCTGCATTGGGATGGTTTATTCATGCTTTCAAGAGATTCAGTCTTCCTGAGGAAGCTAATGAAACAGAATTTCTACTTCCAGATCTGTACCTGATCTTTCTTCCAAAGAACAGATCTCTCTCTGCATAAGGCTCTGTCTTTCAGTCAAAGTGATTTGGTAAGCTTCAGCTTCAAGCTGCATGTAAAGATTTGCCTCACTATATTAAGTCCATTTATTTTGGGTAAGTTTCACTGTCCCAACCCAAAATTTGGTTCATATGACTCAGCTAATAACTCTAAATGTTGTAGAAGTCTCAAGTCCTCACTCAACATTGACAGCATGGGTCCCAAAGACTTGTCCAAAATGAATGCAACTGGTTTTGTAATTTAGGAGGAAACTACTTTTTCTACTGCTGGAGCACTTAGAAAAAGAAAAAAAGACAAAACAATCCATGTAAACAGTACAAATAGCATGGACCATTGCTATCTGCTTTTTCTTCCTTGAAAGCAGAGAACTGAAAAGGATTTGTTCTGCTCAGAGATCTTCATCTGGGTTTGTTCCTCTTTACCATGTAAGAGCAGAGTTCAGACTGTATTGCATTTCCAATTTTTTCACAAAAAAGCTTCTGGTTTTCTTCTGTCTCTTTTCTTAATGTCAGACAGTCATTACAGATCAATGCCCTTTACAAATTTACCTTGGAGGGACAGACAAGGACAGACAAGGAGGTAGATCACTCATTAGAGAACACATTTGAAAGAAAGCAGACTAGACAATATGACTGCAATGTTTCTCTGCAGCAGTAAGTTCTCGTACCAAAGTTTGCCCGTTAAGTTTAATAGTTAAGGAAAAACAGAGTGGGTGTTTACTCACACACAATTTTATGAGAGGAACAACTGAAACGGCAGCAAGAAAAATGACACTTTTTAGACAAACTGATATTACATCACATTAGTAGGCCACAGAACTCTTTAAAAAAATAAACTTTTTGAGACATAAGAATGAAACCACATTTTAGCATGCTTTAAATAGCTGAACTGGTCTTCGAAGCACATGTTTTCAGCTATTGGCAAAGACAATGGTATCTCCTCATTTTGAAATTAGAAAGCATTTAGCAATAAGTTAAAGCTAGCCTACGTGTAAGTGGGCTAAATATTAGGCAAAGATTATTCCCTTTTCACATTTAAGATGATACTACAGTTCATCACTTCTGTAGCTTATATGTTGTTGTGCAATGCCCCACATCTACTCTGTGAAAGAGAACAAGAGTAAACACCTTTCTTTTAGTCACAAATGGTAAAAAGCCAGCGGTATTTGTTTGTCCATTTAATTAGATGTTTGCTGTTTGTCACAGAAAAGAACTGTAAGCAGAATCCATGGATTCTTCTGTGCAACATGAAACCTCATGGTTTCACACAAGTTCAATACTGCCTCTTTTTTTTTTTCCCCCTTTCCCCTTCTTCCTTTTAACTGCTGTTTTCCCCAGCTGAAGATATGTTTCCAACTACCTTCAACCAATTTTAAGAACCTTAAGGGAGAGAAAGTTTTACCACATGACTTCTAATTGAGAAACCCTGGCTCTGGGCTTTTGTTGGGTCAGGTATGTCTTAGACCACAGGAAGTTAGATGTTTTTCTTTTGAGGCACTAGAAGTTAGGCTAATAGTAATAGTCAAGATGCCCAAAGCTGAAGGGACAAGTAGGTCTCATTGCCTTCCTATTTAAACACATGGCCAGTGAAGAAATCTTTTCCCTTTTTTCCCTGAAATACGTTAAGTACAGCTTGCAGTAACAGATTGCCCATGGAGTCTTGCATTAATGCACCTGTAGTCCTAATGTACACTGTCTCATTTTACCTTATAGTCTCCTCAGCCTCACAAGAGAAGTTAACAATGGATCTCTCCACATTCAGATAAGCACACATCCTTTTTTTATCTCATAATAATTATCATGTTTGCATTTCTTCTTTCACATTCCCAAGCTAAGCCAAGACAAACTCAGTTCTATGACAATGTTTTCATGTACCTCTCTTCAGAGAGAGCTGCTGCAGCTGAACAAGACAATTGCAGCATGCTAGTTATACTTGGATTCAATATGCAGTTGAAGAGAGAATGATCAGTTTTCTCATTCATCTATTTTCAGACATTCAGAAAACCCCACTGTCAGCATCTTGAGTAAAAAATAGGTGACATCTTCAGATCCTAGTAAAATCACTTACGCACGTTAATTTGTTTAAATAAACATCCCCACCTCAAGTGACACAGTGGCCTGCAGTCTTCCTTGATCCATCCACAGAGCAAGAGTTATTTTTACTGAGTCAGTAATCATGCATTGTCTTCCAGAGGAAATACTAGCCGGGTACCCCTGCTTGTAACTTCATGATCTGCTGCTCCTAAATCATGTTCCAGTGCTTCCTCTGAACTACTTTTTGTTCTCCTGCCGTCAAGGCTAGTGGTAGCTGTATGGGGGCCAGAAGAACCGTTTGCCGTTATTGTTGTATCACCATATGTCACAGTAAGGTCACCATCATTCAGAATAAAATCAGAATCCTCTTCTCTAAGCTGTTCTTGATTCTGGAAAAAAAGCAGAAAAAAAAAAAAATCTTTGTACAGGGTACAACATCTGGTCTTTGCCAAGAAGGTAACTGAACACAAGAGTTTACCTATGTGTCAATACAGATGCAGTAAGTGGTAAAGTTCCACCTTATGAAATGTTAAAAACAACCTTGAACTCAATGTTTGCAAATCAGCTTACTGCTCCCTGTATAACTACTACTATTGTGGAGAGATGAGGGGAAGCTGAATCCAAGAACTAGATTATGAAACAGGTAACTAGGGATTTAATAGCACTGGAAGTTTACCAGAAGTACCGGAGAGATAAGCTGTATGCACTGGTTTTGGCATGACAATTTAGAAGGCAGTACAGGAAAAACACTGGAGACCAAGCACAATTAAGTCACAATTAAGTCACCAAGCACATTAAGACACAAAGAAGTCAGAGCTGCATCTGTTGCTAATTAGTCAAGTCCGTTAGTAAAAGATTCATGCAAACTGGTAAAAACTCATTAGGCCCAAATTCTTTACATTCAAGGTTTCCTCAACAATTTTTTGTTATAGTTTAAAAGTCTTTTAGCTAGGTTAGTTTTTGATCTATCTGTTTACTCTTACCTGGTACTAAATAGAGAATTACTTGACCTAGTTCTTTGGAACACTCCTGACCCATAATAGTACAAAAGACTGATACAAGAAAGTGCTTGCTTCATAGTTTTGTAACTAGTTTGGATATGTTTTCTTTTCAAAATAATTTAAAAAAGCGGCTCACGAAACCCTGTGAATTTATTTTGGCAGAGATGGGACAAAATATATGGTCAGAGACTAGAAATTGCTGAAGTGTAACAAAACACTTAATTTCTCTACAACAGCAAGTAATTGTACCATGTTTCACTCCTGTTTAACATGGTCTTGGTAAAAGGCAAAACAGCTGAATTGGTCAGAAAATGGGGCTTCCTCATATTTGAAGAAAATTCTACCCGTACTATAAGCTTGCCTTCTTGCAACTGAAAGCAATTATTTTCCCCCTGCTTAGAAAGAGCTGAAACGCAAGTGTCTGTTTTCCTTGGGAAGCTGGACATCAATCAGGCTACATTCTCAAAATATATAATTTTCTTCCACTTTGGTGAAGGAAGGAGGGCACAGGCTATGTGAGATAGAACGCCTGTGATCAGCCTGACCAGAAAGCCCCACCTGTATTGCAGGACCGGAGTTCAGGGCACTTAAGATTGAAAATTCTGATTAACCTGTCCATGATGAAAAATGCAGTGCCTGGCTAAATAAAACTTCCTGGCAAAGCTTCCTGTCATTATTTCAGAATGATAATCAGCCAAAATAAAGCCACAGAAGTCTCTAGATGATACAGAATATTTAACTAATGTGAAGACTGGAAGAGATGTCAGAACTTTACAAAAAAACAACGAAAGAAATGGTGCAGTTCAGTGTCAGGTGCAAGACAAGCCCTACTTAGGATGAATGCTAATTTCTCAGAACCTTCTTGGCATCCAAATTTATCATTGCTTATTAGAGACAGGGTTACTGTGATAGAAAGCACTGTTCTCAAAGAGAAAAATGCAGTTTAGGCCACTTGCTTTCTTTAATTGCAAAGAAAACACTGAACTGTTTAATATAGTGAACTACCGTCCCTATATTAAAAAGAAAAAAGGCAGAAATTAAAGGGTTCAGCTATAGTTGGCAGAAAAAGCGTTTACAAGCTTTCCATTGCAAAAAAGTGAAAGTCTGAGGGACAAGACCAAGATGATTAAAAAAGGTACACAAAATAATCAGCTGTTTAAGAAACTCTGACATTCCTCTACCTTCTGTTTTTGAAGAAGAGACATTCAAATAAAGATGAAAAGCAGAAAAACAAGTAAGCAGCAAGCAGTTTACGACTGTTGACTGGTTACGTTCTAAGAAGTCAAAGAAGCTGAGAAGCTGTATCACAAGTTGCCTTTCACAGTGTTTGCCCTTGGAGAAGCACCAAGGAGGGGAAGGCAGGGCTAACAGTGTGCCAGGAGGCATTGCGGCACCAGGGCCGCCTGTGAAGCAGCTGCAGCAAGCTCCTGAAGCATTTCCCGTCTTCACAATCCTATTTAACAGCAAATCGTTGCAGCCACCTATCAGGTAAGAACTGGTAAGAACACACACTACACTTGAGTTTCCCCAAAAGGCCGAAAAGCTCTTGGAAGCACAACAGTGAAAGGAGAAGGCTGCAGGCTTTATGCTATATGGCAAGTCCTAACTCAGTCTTTGCTGGTTTGTCCCAGGCTATACTTACATGTACATAAACATGATCAGTTCCAGAAAAAACACTGAGCTTTCTCTCAACACAGCGAACAAACATTGCCTTGTACGAGCCAAGTTCCACTTATTTCACTTCGGAATAGCGCTGTAAGCAGCAGGCAATTTATTTAATATATTTCCCTGGAGAACATCCATGAGCAATCCCATGTAGTATACGGATTTGCTATGTTTGCAAGCAGAGAGGATGGGTGAATAAACCTACTGTGCTTCATGCAGCATGAACAATTCTTTCAAGAAAGACAGGAAATGTATCCAAGTAGATCCCTAGAGACTTGAAATTCTTCCAAGAATAACCCTAAACTGGCCTCTGCAGTCCCCTACAGTTCTGAAGGAATAGCTTCAATTCACTCAAGAAACATAGGTTTGAACTTCACTACTTGAACTGACAAGCTAGAATGGCTAAGTACCTAAATCCAAAACCCTATGGAAGACTACATTTTACTTTGATGTGCTGACCATAACCCTGAGGGACCTCATATTCTGTCTCATTTGTGGTACAATCTACTCATGCTCCTAAAATTGCATGCTGGAGACGTTAAAACAGCTAAAACTTAAGAGTTACTGCTTACAAAGCCGGTCTATTTTCTCTTAAGGCAGTGCAAAAAGAAGCACATGCAAAGTACACCGCACATACAAAGCACTGGTAGTGCATACCACGTATGCTGCTGGTGCTGAATACAACACAGGCATCACGGATGACAAAACTTGCATCAGAAGTTAGTTATTTTGTAGCTCCAAAACAAAAGCATGAAGTAATATGCATGCAAAATATATTACTGATGCTCCGCTTAGAGTTTCTCTATCTCCCAGCTGAGTTCAAATTCGTCAGGGAAACTAAACAATTTTTGCTATGAAGCTAGAAACACTAAGAAAGGGGAGGGGGGGCATGACTGAACAGTTTTCTTACTCATTTTGAGAGTTACCTCCTCCAAGACTTATATAGACTGTAAATGAAGTTTTTTTACTGGGTTTGCATATTTAGAAAAATAATTCAATTCCCTCTACCTTCATACCAAGTTGTCACACTGTGTATGGTGCAAGAACTAAACTTTCAAAAAAAAAAAATTGGTGGGAGCATGGGTAGGACATGAAACACATCCCTGAACAAACAAGAGAAAAAAAAAAAAATTCCCCAGGAATGCTTCATCAGGAAGAGCAGGTGTTAACACAGCTGCTTCTTCCAAATGGGATAAATGCTTGATGAAACAGAATTACTAAAAGTTTCAAAGGACATGTCAAAAGGGAAGAAAAAAGTGACCTACATTAGTTTGGGATAAATTGTAAAGCCCTGTCAAATGGTCATGCACTAAAGATAACACCAGGAGAGAAAAAAATAGGAGTGAATTTCTGAAAATTATAATTTTAAATACTGTAACTACTGCAGCCTTTCATGCTTTTAAGTTCCAATTTGGCTTCTCTTTGGGTAGGAAACACTTAATGGTGAGCCTAGCGGCACAGCCTTAAAGCAATGGGAGAACATCAGCAAGTAATAGTAATGACAGCTCTGGAAAAAATCCTCTGTACCTCACCGCTGCATGCTGACTCAGAACCGTACATGTATGCCATGCAAATTCAAGCTTAGAGGACATGAGCTCATACTTAGGAATAGGTTGTAGGTGGACTATGTAATAAGATTATTTGACTTTCAGATTTTAAAACACCCCTTCAGCATCTAATTAAAAAGATGTACTCCCACTCATGGAAATTAAAATTATTTCTAAATAAGGTTGTACTAAAGCCAGAGGAAAAAAACCAAACAACAAAAGCTGAAAACAATACACAAATACACAGGCAGTACAGCCATATACTTGTGGGCTTTCTTCTCTATGCAGATGTCATAACTGCTTAGACATGCACTTGAATGAGATCCAGGAATTACTACTACTTTTTGAAACACATTTTCCAGCTATGTTACATTCTGTTGAGTATTTACAGACTTTTTTGTTTTTTTAATTCAAAGTCTTCAGTCTTTCATTCTTTCAGATGTACCATTCAATTTTCCTGGAAATATCTCACAAAAGCGTAATTATTCCAAGCAGTTTCTCTCCCCCCCAAAATATGGTGCTCTCAGTTGCTTTGCCCGCATTTAATAGGAAGGCAAAAAGATTCCAGTTTTTTAGCCAGTAATAAAACGGTATAGGCAAGTGCTGTAGCAAAGCCAGCCATGCAAAGAAAAGCAATAAAGCAGCTGCAGAGTTCCTAAATCTTGAAAAGAAACTAGAAAAAAAAATCTTGAAATTATATTCTTTCCCAAGACTAATGCAGCAATGCACTGAAATAGGAATATATATAAAAATGTAACTTGAAATTTCCACATTATATACCTTTAAAAAGTATGCAGCCTTGTAAGCAGTTTTAATGATGACATTAACATCCCAAGGAGGGTGTGTGTGGGGGTGTGTCACAGACCCAATCCAATTAAAGAATAAGCTTCCACATGCAGTAGCAGCTAAGAGTGAGGAATAAAGAAGAAAAAAAGAACCCAACTATTACAGAAAATGAAGGCCAAATCTTGCATGTTCATTCTGGTTAGATCCTCAGTTACTGGATAACTGATCTTACAAGATCGTACGTAGACGGACACGTGGGTAACACACAAGTAGGCTAACTGGTCTGATGGATGCCTTCCAGCCCAGATCTGTTTTAATATCTCCAGTGGCATTGCACAAATGGGAACAAGGCCAATTTCCTGCATCACTAATAGCTCCAAAATGGGCAGCAGACATATAAAACTTCTCTGAAATTTTTCTAACCAGGTAGAAGTAAGATGCTAATGATACAGAGAGAAATACAGGGAAGTATTTCAAAGTTACAAGTGGAATTCATAACCTTCTAGGAAAATTTTAATAGAAATCTGGTCCAAGACTACTTGAACATAGCAGAGATGTTACCATTCCAGAGAACCTGAAAATTTGAGTGATCTCACATAGTACTACGGTTTTATTTACAAGCGGCTCAAAAAGTTGTAGATTCCAGAAGCACTGTACAGATAAGAATAACATGTATCGGGATCCTGCAAGAATAATAGGAGAATGAAGCATTAATTATTGCAAGACATGGCTGTAAAGACAGTATAGTGGCCTGCTAGACTGAGATAAGTAACTGATTAACAGTTTCTGAAATGTGATCTCAAATTTCACAGTGGAAACAATGAAGGGAAGCTCTACCAGATTTCTTTCCAGCATGGGTAAATGTGTCAATGTCTTCTCTGAAGGAGACCACAATGCAACCTTAACACTAACCCGCAAAGAATTTTGTCCAAAAGTGTTAAAAAGGGACTGAATATTGTGAAGTGATTCACTAAGAACTGGCTTATTGATTAGGCCTGTAATTTTCTAGTATCTTTAAATATTATTTTTTTAATGTAGTATTTGAACAATAAGATCATCTCTATTTTCTACTAACAGAAGGTGTTGCCTTAGGGAAGAGTATCTTAACTCTTTTCTGCCTAGGACAAACCAGCGCTTTCTTGCAATACGCGTATCACACCAACCTTTTGCCTAAAAAGAAAAAAAAATGCTTTGATACCTGCTTTGATGAAGTTAAATAAAAGACAATACACAGAATTATTGAGTCATTTTACTTACATCATAAACCTGGGGACTTGTCAGACAGCGGGCTATCAGGCCACACCAGCTGGGTAGAGTTGTGGTTAACGGAGGGCCACTGTGAGTGAGAATTGGCTTTAAATAACTTAAGAAGTTAAGGAAAACACATCAGTGCTTGAAAACCACTATTGAAAATAAAAAGACAATGGTACAGAAATGTGGCTCTGCCTTTGATCTATGTACTGTGCAATAATTTTATATAAAATATCAATTGAAAAAAATCTGCCTTTGTAAATAAATAAATGAAAAACATCTTCCCCCCAACATTTTCCCCTTGATCCTTTCAAGGGCAGTTTCTTTACTCCCACATTTTCTGCAAGGGAAACTAGCTAACTCCCTTGTTAAAAGTTTCAAACAGTTGCAATGTTTCCAGCGGTAGGTTCTGTGGAGCCAAAAGGACCAAGCAGAAGTACAGGTGCTTTAGTGTTAATAGGTCCAAGGGTATTTCTGCTCTGAAGATGGGAGCATGGTGTCAAGACTGCAAGGTAGAGGTAACAAGGAGACACACCTATGTGGATCAACACAGGGAAATAAAGAAATACTGTCCAGCCAACATCCTCCAGGCAATGGAGCCACCTGAACTGTTCCACTGCTAGCTAGTCACTGAGCCACAGAAATGCAACCAGAGATCTTACTCTGGTAAGGCTCAAAGACATCTCTGCAGTGCACATATACATACCACACAGAGTCTCGAAAAGGCAAAGGGAAAACTGTATGGCAAGAACTACGTAACACAGCGTGGAAGGAACGCATCTGCCCAGGCAATGCTACCTAGGTTACTTTGAAGGGGCACAGGGGTGGGAAACCTGTCTTTACAGCTCTCCTCGTAGGTCTGCCCCCAGGTAAATCCATATTTGTTCAAGCTAGTATGCCAGACTAATGATATACATGAGGAAATTCCCTGGAGTCAAAAAAGGTGTCCCTGCTACAGAGCACTATGCTGATCTTGAGTGGCACAAGAACAGTGCTCAGGAGGAAAGTGCTACAACTTCCAAACATTGTCAGGAATCAGGAGCAGAAGGGTTGGTTTGTTTAAGTCAGTCTGATTATTTTAAAGGTAAATATATATTGCAGGTATTCTGGTTACTTTCTTAGGCCTCTAAGCAAAGAGAGAATCAAGTCCACTTCTGAAATATAACATTGTTTCCCTGACACTCTCAACAGATCAGGTGCTTTGGGGACAGAGGGGGTTAAAAAAAGGGTCTGTTTTAGCAGAGATGTATCCCTCTCCTTTAGCAGAGCCTGGCATAGCGTGTTTACTTGAGCACATAACAGCGTGATTATGCCACTGCAGAGTTATATTTCCTCCCTCCCTCCCCCAGTAACAGTGTGGCTACACCCAGTTCTGGAAAGAAATAAACTGTTCCCGTGCACACTAACCTACCAGCCTCTACGTTGTCCTGTGGCTGACAGGCACGCAATGACTCGGTTGTAGTAAACAAACCCAGTGAAAGAAATCTAATACTTCAAAGTTGCAGTTTGCTTCTTTTCTTGCTTCTAACTATTGTGGGTGAACCCAGGGAACAGCCCATGACATTGAACGAACTCTGCATTCCACAGGAATGAAGTTCCCGGTTATCCGTCCACACAGCGCTCTGCAGGCGGTAGCCAGCGTTGGAGCATGCTGCCAAGTGCATTTTGCTCGCATCTTTTTCAAGTTAAGTTCCCTTGCAAAGAGTGAATTTTGAGACAATCTGCTTTTATACCCACAAACCAAATGACTACATCAGCAAAAAATATTTTGACATTTAGCCATGGGTACAGAGGTGGCAATTCTAAAGACCATCCCTGCCATGCAATTTCAGCCCACCCAGCCAATGCCCCCTTGCAACAGATGGAGCGGAATTTTGCTTCTAACACACAGTAAGACACCTCTGCTTCTGGATGTCAAAGTTTTCTTGGGACAAACTTCACAGAAATCTTCCCCACAGATTGCTAGTCACCACTGAAAAAGCAAGGGCACTATCAGCATCTTTTAAGTTTCTGTGAAACAGCTAAGCAAGCTGTAATTTTCACCCAGCACTCCCCCTGCCCTTGCTGCAGCTGCTGGGGACTGCACTTGTGCTAGTAGCAGCCGAGGGGAAGTCAGCATTGCCAACTACTCTCCCCAGCCCATCAGGCACATCCCTTTTGTAAAGGCAGGGGAAGAGGATAGCTCTGCTTCCTTCTTAAAAAGGAAACAAACAAAAAAAAAGGCAGTCAGCCACAGACAGGTCCTTCTGTGCTCTTACCACAGAAGTCTGTTTTTTAAATAACAAAAATTGACCTCAACAGACTGACACCAGCCACTACAACTCAAAGGGTTAACCTGAAATTACTAACTTTTATGAATATTTAAAACTAGCACATACACTCCCTTCTGGGCTTTGGCCCAATACTACTGCCTCTGAAAGCATCAGTCACAAACAGATTTTATTCTGAACAGGCAAGTGCTATTAGGATCTGAATGCTTTCAGCACTATACCTGGGTTTCCCTGGGCAGGAAATCTTGATGCACAAGGCATGGAAGGAAACTACTATGCTCCAGCCAGGCCAGCAGTATCTCAACCACCAATGGACAAGACCCCAGTGAGAAGACTCACTTCTCAGATGCCAGCTGCAACAAGATTAAGACCCTGTCACAGATATTTACATATATTTAACTGCCCCAGAAGTTACTAGGACTCAAGAACTGAAACATCTTTGAATTTCCAGGTATAAGTGACTTGCCATGGCCACAAGATTAGCTTTCCCATTTTCGACTAAGTAAGTGTAAGCTGTTAAGGAGGGGCACCTGTATGATATACTGATTAAGAATATGCTAAGGAGATTAAAAAAACCACAAGCATGAAAGACAGGACAGCTACACAAAAATTGCTCAGAAGCTTAAACAAGGCTATCTAAATAGTATAATAATAGCTTCAGAAAGGTTGTACAGTACTATATACACACAAGGACACCCTCTGTTTTAACACCCATAGGAAATTCTGGATATAGTGAAGGGAATAGGCTGGGATCACACATAGATTTTTAGTTCCAGAACTTCCTCTATCAATGATGGGCTTCCAAAGAGGACTTCATCACAAAAGCAGATGGCTCCTCAGAGCAATGAGTTTGAGGTTAGGCATGTACAATGAACTGGAAAACTAGTTTGTGCTCTGAGCATCAGTGAAGATGAAAACAGCTTAATAGAACAGATCAGAGTATCAGAAGTAGTTAATTGGCTGTCTTATTGTTTAGGAGAGAACTTCTGCTGCTAGGACGGACTGATTTTCATCCCCTGGCAAGTGTGACATACCATGCATCAAAGAAAGGAAAGGTCCATCTTCTGAGTCAGCAAGTTCAAGCTTCAGTTCTGTGCCTTGAACCTGTCAAATACTTGATCTTTCTCATGTTTGACTCCTCGAGTGCTTAAGCCTACATATGGGTACACGGAAAAGAAACAAACTCAACAGTTCATGTCTTGAAGCTAAGCTGTGTTTTCAAAAGGATACTTATGGTCAAAGCTATACCATAGCCTGAAGAGCCAAGCACTTTCCTGTTTTGTCCTGTTCCTTCTTTCAGAATCCAGGCCATCCTAAAAATAAGATAAAACATACTGCATTATTTCAGTCAGAAAAAAAACCCAAATCATATATTCCAATCGTTCGCATTACAATGTCCTGTCCAAAAAAAGCCAAATTACTTCAATACTGTACTTAGATTACATTACTTACATTACTCTACTTACTCTACTGCAGAAGAAAGCTATTTAGAGACATGCTTATACTGAGAAGGTTATTTTCCCTAGAAAGACCAGAAATAACCGTGCGGAGAAGTAGGATCTCTTCATTATCCTAAAGTTACCTTAATAAGCCCTCTGCCACCAAGGTCCCTTGAGTCTAGAAGTTTATTGCACAGTTAACGCAGTAATGGAGATAGAATTAAGTCCAAACCTGACAAATAAGCCTCACTGATATTCTGTCCCCATAGCCCTCCCCAAATAAATGGAGTAATCCAGACTGATTCCTATTCATTGCTTGGTTGGCTTCCTTAACTCTAGGCCTATTTCATTTTCTTTCCCTAACCCTGTTGCTTCCTTGGAAGAAAAGAGAATTTACCATACCTGACAAACTCTCGCAAACCTGATGAAATATATCGCACTTAAAAGAAACATGCTTAACAGAGAATCCATATAAAATCACAATTGAGGAAGGTCATGCAAATTTCATAAGGGCTAGATCAACCTCAGAAGTGCTAACAGTGTTAAATATAATCCCTTTACTAGCTGTGCTGCAAGTCATTCCACCAGCTGGTCTGCAGCTGCATTTGTTTTTACTTTTGTTACTTTTTTTTTTTTCTTTTTTCTGTCCAGAGGCCAAGGTTAAATGCAGGAAAACAGATGAAATGACAACGCGTTGCATGAGTCATCTTCCCAACTACTGGAAAAAGAACAAGACGGGATTGCCCTGTGTACTTCTGATCTGAAAAAAATCCATGATCCACCAAGAGTTAAAGCTTAGTACATTTTCACACCCTCCCCACCCCAAATGATATATTTTCTTTAATTGTGACATGCTGCTAATCTTGGCTTGGTGAAAGAAAAAGTAATCCAAAGGGAACTGACTAATGGAGTTCATTAGGAATGCAACGCACAGCTAAAGAGGGAAACAAATGGGTAAGTGCTTTATGTTTACATGGGAAAAAAGCAAACAAGTTATTTCCACCCAGACACTGAATGAGAACAGAATACCCATGCTCTGTTTCCTGTTAAAGCAATTCCTCAAATACTGACAAGCTCAGCCTGAACTGGCCAAAGCCATCTTACCATGATGCCACTTCCTAACCTTGGTTTTATGCAGTAACTGTGGCCTTCATTGTAGAAGGTGTTTTGAGACCTGGCCTTCTGGTTGCTTCCAGATAGCTACAAAACCAAGTTCACCCCTTTTGGTACCCAAACCCACCATTTCAGAATCAATTTTTTTGTGCTGGACACAGCCTTCTTCAAAGAACACAGAGATGCCTACTGCAGTTTCTGCAATGAGAGAGATGCTTCCTGAACAAGTAACCCTTATCTGTACAATCTGTGACAAAAAAAAAGGCAAGGCAGAAGAAACCACTAATAAGAAAGCTGATCCCAAATACAGCAGGTATCCCATGCATGTCTGTGACCAGCCTGAACACCAGCATCATACAACCTGAGCTTTACAAAGCAGAGTTCACACACTTGCATCCATCCTCTGGGTCCAAAGTCATCTGTCTTTCCTGCCATTCAACCTCCTCTAGCAGGTTTCTAACACAAGCAACCAGCTGTGCTAGTGAACAGTTAGTGTCAAGCATTACTCTGGGAGAGTGTAAACTAAGGTCTGGACAGAGGAAGCCTCAGGAAATGTTCTGTTGTTTGGTTTTGGGTTGTTGGGTTTGGTTGGTTGGTTGGTTGTTTTTTTCCAAGACCTTTCACTACTCCTGTGAATTCACTCAGTTTATAGATGAAGAAAACTGGAATTTCTGCTATGAACAATTTTCTTTCATAGAATAGTTTGGGTTGGAAGGAACCTTTAAAGGCCATCTATTTCAACCCCCTGCCATGAGCAGGGACATCTTCAACTAGATCAGGTTGCTCAGAGCCCTGTCCAGCCTGACTTTGGATGTTGCCAGGGATGGAGCACCAGGGATGGAGCACCTACCGCCCCTCTGGGCAACCTGTGCCAGGGTTTTGATAGTCTTGCTTGCCAATATCATATTGCAGGGAAAAAAAGTCAACCCTTGGGTTGTTACTGACACATAGAAAGCTGCACTAAAGATTCACAGCAACAGTTTCCTGAATATAAATATTCTAGTGCTCCTTTTGCCTCATACAGGTGGTAGGTAGTACAGGTCAGATCCACCTGGCTTGTGGTACAATATACAGGAGCTGAAATCAGATTAGCGAACCTAATCTTTGATTCTAAACAAGTTCAAGGGCCAAAATTTGGTATCAGTTATTGAACAGAAGCCAAGAGGGATTATCTCTGGGTCAGTCTTGGGGAAGACTGTTTATGCTGTAGCATGTTAAAAGCAAGCTCGTTGGGTGGGTGGGGGTGAGGAAAGCATGTTGTTAAAGAGAGTGTTTTAGTAGATTTGGGAAGATTTTTGATGCCTTGTTATATATAGTACACACACAAATTTGAATGCTGCAGCATTATACCCAACACCACAGAATGTTTTTTGGTGGGCATTACTTGAATATTATAAAGTAAAATGCATTACTGACTCGCCAGCTAAGAGAGAAAAGTTTTATCCATGCACATCGCTTCTGCAGTTCTTTATCGTCTTAATTATAAAATAAGATCAGCCTAATTGAGAAGTTACGTAATTACTTACTCCTTGTAAGACTTGAAAGCTGTCATTAGTAGGTGGAGGATCCTGATCTGGGTCAACCCCAACCCTACAGAAACATTAGGAAAACAAAGCAAGTGGTGTTACTGAGGGTTGAAAACGCTGCAAGTTTGGCAGAATGCATTTTAAAAGCACTTTAAGCACCCAGCAAAGCTGCATTCAGAGAGGTTATAAGAATAGTTTGAGGAAGAGCTGTCCATTATTCCCCTGCAGTTACATAGTTATAAAGAAGATATTTTCACTCAAGCAGCAACTACCGGTAGATAACAGCTTTAACTCCATCTCAGCATCAACTTTAACTGCTTACCTTTGTTGCCAATTCTTTTAGGACACTGGCAAATGTTATTTTTGGCTTAAAAGGTGAACTGTGGTAGACATCCTTTTCAGTGGAGAACACCCCTCATGTCCAGCAGCAAGAAACCAGAGACTAAGGATAAGCCCAGCCTGAATATTTGACACAGCAAATAACTTAGCTGCCAGACAGGCCTGAGAATGGCTCAAATATACAATTTTTAAAAGCCACACACACACACCCCCCCCCGTTTTAATGCACTGTGTGAAACAATAAAAGTATTTTATAAAGACTGATAATATTAGTTTACTGCAAGTTTAATTCACCTGACACAACACAGCCACAGTGGATTAACAAGAGGTCTGTCTAGTCCAGCCTCCCACCTGTGTGAGGGAGGGTCTGTATAATGAGGTGGTGAATGATTGCAGAATAATGTTAATAAGCAACTGCCTACTCACTTTTGCATAGTTTGCAAGCATCTTATTACTGAACTGTCCTTTCACATAGTGCTGCTATCCAAGATGGATATTTAATCCTTACAATTATGTTCAGGTTTTTCTGGTTTGTTTTGGGGTAGCTATTTGTTAAGATTAGACTTGTCTAGTTTTAAATCCTATTCATGCTTTAATTTCTGTGCTCTCTTGTAGAACCTAGACCTCCAACCTCAAATGTTAGGTAAGATTGTCAGTCTCAAATGCGTTGCATTTCAGTCCTACCATGTTGCATAATAAGTGCAGGAAAATGCATACAATAACAAAAACATAGTGTCTGAAATGGCTAGCTTCATCTCCTCTCTCTTGGAAGGGACTGAGCTCGTTTAGTGCAATTTCTTTGTTACCTAGACTTTGTGTTAGCTATTTCTAGCCACAGTGTTTGTGCAACATCCCTGAGGGTCACCAGAAACCAGCAAAAGCTTGCTGGTTAAGACCATATAATTTGTGTGTCCAGGGACACGTGCTTGCATAAGGCAGGCAGTGATCCAGACATGATTTACCTTCAGGCAGAGAAGATGGCAAGGATTAAACGAAAAGGAAACAGCTTCAAATAACTTCCAGGGCAGCACTTTCTAATAGAACAAAAGAGGAAGAAAAGTAGGCACTGAACCGAAGTTTTAAGTCATCATTGTGGGCTCAAGACCAATCCAAGGCCTCACATGACTTAATGTAGTTCAGGGAAAACCTAGAAGGCCCCTCTAACACAGCCTGCAGCAGCCTCACACAGAGCTAGTGCTGACCCAGTCCTCTGCTTGGATTTTTTCCTGAGTCTCTTTTCTTTCCTCATCGCTTCCTTTTTCCACACAGAGTCATCTTAACCCTTAGGCACATTTGGCCTGGGAATTCACTGGCACTGACCAGCCTCAGGACTAAAAATCTTCATCAGTTTAAGGGAACACTGGACAGACAGATCGGGATTGTAACACATGCTAAAATAAAATGCCACACACAAGGTTACAAGGGCTTAGATGTTACTGCTTAGGCTATCACTAAGCAATGAAGACATTGTAAGAAGTGTTTGCTCCAGACAAACTAGTTACCTAATGAAGCCTCACGCAGAAAGCTGACAAGCAACATCAGGAAACCTGCTCAGTATGGCAACGTATATAAGATTGTGCATTCCTTTATAAATACACATAAACAGATTTGTGGCTTTCCAAACCCCAGCTGCACCCTGGGGAAGTTCAACACGCTACACACAGCAACACGCTCATGTTAGCCGTGCAGCTGCCAATAGTAACGGGGAGCTCAAGAAGCTTGTTCCAGAAGATGAACATAGTTTGCATTCCCTAAATAGTTTTAACTCACTGGGCTACCCATTTACTTCACAGTACATAAGAAAAACAAACAATACAGAATGTCTCAGCTTTTACCTGACTTACAAGGTTGTGCATTTGTTTTGGGGATTTTAACTGCCCTTAGGCAGGGGAAGGGGGCTTAGCGGAGGACCAAAGCAAGGATGACCACACTGTTCAGAGAAAGGTCATAGTACATCACAACACTGTTGGACTGGAGAGGAAAAGAGAGCTTTTCTATATTAAAAATGTTCAACTTTTAGAAAAAAATTCTTACTACAGACATTTCTTTCAATATTGAAATAGTACAATGACACAGACTTGTCCATTTTAATTTTTTCCCCCCAAAATTTATTCTTCAGGTGATTTTATATTTTAAGTATTTCTAATTAATTTTTTCTATAAATCACTTTTTTTTTAACTTCATGTTTCAAAGTGTGTTCCTCTGTTCACAGATTAACACAAAATACATTATTATTTTGAATTCCTATGACTGTTTTTTATAGGTTTTAACCAGCACAGTGTCTCTTATCCTCTCTCTAGCATGAATTGTATAGGAAGCTTTATTTTTTTGTAGCAAGTCTACCTGTTTAAGTTTCAAGGTATATACACCCTGGTCTCATGACAAGCCTCACATTTTTGAGGGACCTGCCCCCAAATTTCTAAGAAAGTCTCATCTTTATCACCTGAACAAAACAATACCAAAAACCAGTCAAGTCTCTCTCAACCTCCTTTACAGTGAAGAGAAGAACAGAAAACATTTAGTTACTTCATCCTTACTTAAGTGCTTCTCTAATTAAAAGTACAAGTAAAGCTGATGCATGTATGTCTTCAACAATTTTTTTCTGGTGGTTAAAAGAAAGAAAAAAATCCATCTCACATCCTTAAGTATTTAAAAAGCTTCCCATAATTTACATGTGCCGGAAATGCCAATATCAGTTCTCATTTATTTAAGCAGTTTTTAAGTTAAGAAAAATTTTTACTGGATTTATTTATGCCAAGCCCCTCTCAGAGCTCAGGAGCACAGAGAGGGTAGCCTTGCTAACGACTGTGGTGGTTTGCTCAAACCCTGTAGCAGAAAGGCAGGCGAGCAAGATCTAGTTGAAAAGAGTATTTTGTTGAAGAGGCACAGTCTATGTGGTGGGGACTGAGGGGCACGTTGGCTGCAGGACAGCCAAGGCCACGGCAGCGCAGGTGACAGCAAGCATTTCATTTTCCCCTCCACCCCTTCTGAAAGCCCATTGCAGCAGCGGTGTGTGGATTCCCTGAGGGTGTGCAGTAGCAATTCAAACAAGTAACTCTTAAAAAGCAGATGCTAGATGAAGAGTATGAGCAGTCTTTCAGATGTAACAATGCATGTATATCCCAAAACTGGTGAAAAAAATTAATCTATTTCCTCCATTGGAATCAACTCAGTATTTGACAGATACCATAATAATTCATTGCAGACAGTTACTAGTACATAAAGTTCAGCCATCTTTATTTTTACCTTGGGAAGTTTACTGGAATCTGTAGACAACAGTATTCTACACTAAAAATTAAGCCAATTTAAGTATATTACTTCACTCCTCCCTAATTAAAATACATTTTTGTTTTTAAGGCATAAAAGGCTTTACATGCTTTAAGAGCTCACTTAAGGGACTACCACTGAGCTCCAAATGCCCAGTACCAAAGCACCACGTCTCTGCTCCTAACTGACTCCTGACTTTCTTGGTCCTTACTCTACAGCTACAACTCCAGCATCACACATAGGAGAACAGTTACTCAGACCTGATCCCTCAAACACTAAGCTTATGTATAATACCAAAGTATACATAATACTGAATTTAAACAGTGTGGTAGAAAATGGTTAACACACAAAATGTGGAACGCAAAGTATATGGAAATGTATGGAAAAGAATGGTAAAAAAACAGATAGTGGAAAACTTGAAGTAGTTCTATGTCATTTTAACATGAGTAGAACCATGTCTTCTGATACTTCAAAAACCTTTCCGAGGCCCAGCAATACACAGATGACAAGTTACCAAAATACCAGGCTTTATTACATTTTAGCATATGTAATTACTGTGGCAACAGCCAAAAATGACTGTAAGAGATAATAGTTCTCAGATTCTCTATACAAGCTAATGTACTGCATCTCTGGCAAATTTAGCAGCTAGCTGTGAGCCTTCAAGTGTGACAGAATACATCAAAAACTTACTATTGCCCCATCCCAAAGAGTTTTCTTTACATAAATGTTCTGTATGTATTTTTATATACACGTATACACACACACAAAAATGCACATTCCCTTATACATGCCAGTTAGAGATTTATTTGTTTTTTTTTCTTCTCTCTCTATCCATACATCAGTTCTAGAAGCCATCAACCAGAAGAGACTAGGATTCTGGTTCATCTCCACTCTTATTAGCGTGTTCCTATCAAACAATGTGATAACCCTCTGTTTTTAAAATGCATCCCCAAAGAGGCTGGGCTAAATCACCTATGAAGTCCCTTGCAATCTGAACAGTTGTACAAAATAACCCCGAGGAATACTTAAGAATACCTGTGTCATTAAGGATCACAGGATTGCATCCATGATTTCTCGGCTTTCAAGTCTTCCCAGACCAGAGATGCCAGTTTTGCTTCATTAAGTACCCATATACAGAGTTAAAGGATGTGGTGTTTTGTGGTTTTTGTTTTTTTAAACTAAAGGCATGATGTGTGATCCACACTCTCCCAGCTCAGAAAAAGAGAACAGATTCAGAATTGAGGAACATCTACGGCACTCTTCTGCAGAAAAGAAGCAGCAGCAGCAGCATGCCATAGTATAGAAAAAGAGCACACAGTGTTATCAAGAAAGCCAAGCACCACGTTAATTTGGTATCAAGGAAAGCACAGTGTCACCTGAAGTACAGCCAGCGGCTTTCACTCATCTCTTCCACCGATGGAACATGGTCACCAACTCTGGTACAGTACAAGAATGCAATGTGAGTAACAAAATGCTCATGAGATGGTAGCTTCACAGAGCTCCCTAGCAAAACAAAGCAAACCAACAAAAAAAAAAAACAAAAACAAACAAACCCTACCCAATCAAAAAAGACAAAGCATACAAGAATGGCAGAACAATGACAAAGTGACAAAAATCATAAAAATTAACAAACAGCAGCACTTTATGATTGAGATATCCAGTAATATTCTTCATTCATTCAGATTCAGGCTGAAAACACCTGTATTCATGACAGGCTACCTCCCTCAGAAAATTAGATTCAATAGCTCTCAAGAGAGCTGCTACACAGACACAGAGCCAATCTAAGGTAATTCCTACCACTTCAGACCTGCACATAGTCTAAAAGAAAAAAAGTCATTAGAGAAACTAATCGCAGGAAGCTATGCACATATGAAAGAGGCCATCAATACTGCCTAGATTCAGAGCAGTCCAAAACAACTGGTAATATGTACTAAATCACTTGGTTGGTATAACTAACAATTGACTAACAATCTTTAAGACTATTAATCTCCAGTTGCAGCAGAGTGTGTTTTTACTCCTTGCTTTGCCTTTTTCATTTTTACTTAAAAAAAGAAAACCACAAGAGAAAGTATGTTTGGTTTCTAATATCTTCCATATAAATTCCTTAGCAGCTTCTGGGGTTTTCCCCTCCCCTGTTTTTCAATGAAGGCATGCTACTTGAACTATATATTGCTGTGTGAAATAAAAGCCCAGATGACCAGAAATCCAGAGGCCTCACTTTACAAAGAGCAGGTGTACACACCCTGATTACAGGCTGACATCTTGACGAACCAAATATTTAAGGCCATAGCTTGTGCTATGAAGAGCACGCACTCATCTAATCCTTGAAGGCTGAGGCAAATACCAGACTTTGGATAGATTTGTTTTGGATTCCTGGTTCAATAGCTCTTCTCCCATACTGACATACACTCCAGGTCACAGCACTCTGCTCCAAAAAGCCAGCACTGAGACAGCTCTGCATATTCAGCAAAACCTAAAATTAATAACTGCCCAATAACTTCCCTTCTACAACTTTCCCTTTGCTGTATCTTTGCCAAGTTAGTATACTGAAGTTTTCCCAGATGTCTATAATGAGTGCAGCATTTTTTTGAAAATTTTAGCTATTTTGGAAGAGTTCAACTGTTTCTCAGAAGATGGCTGAGGAAGAAGAGAATTCCCACCACGATGTTTTAAAAAAAAAACACAACACAATCACTAAAAAAACCCTAGAATTAGGAAATGTTGTTTCAGGTTAGTTTTAGTATGCCTTTGGATATTTCTTTACTTGACCTAACCAAGATAATGACTCCAGAAACTGCTGGAGGCTTGCCAGAGCTTGGCAGTTAAACCTATATCACCCATGTGCTCTAAATATATCTCAACCCACTTCCTGCAGGGTCCAGGCCTTCCCCACACTTTATGTCTCTGGTATGAATTGCTATGTTTCTAAGCACAAGAAGAGAGATAAGGCAGCATCTCCATGCATACCTGTAGGCATCCAGAAGAGGAGGCAATCTCTCTCCTACCAAGAGAAAGACCCAGAGGGGTGAGGGTGAAGGTTCAGGGGCTGCACTGCACCTCCGTTAAGAGAAATGCAAGACTGATGATGAGAAACTAGAAACTGGGAAAGGAGGAGGAAGATGGGAGAAACTAGATAGGGAAAAAAGAGTTATGAAAGGTGAAAAGGAAAAAGCCAGTAACAAAGGGCAAGAAAGAGTGGCCCGTGTCTGTGCATCTGCCCTTCGATGGCAGCAGAGAGCAGCTAGAAGGCAGTGAAGGATCTAAATTGTAGAATAAGGGAAACGGGCTGCAAAACAGACAGCTGTAACCTCCTATCAGACATCCCCCACTCCAGTCCAGAACATAACACAAAGCTGGATCCCAGCATCAACACTCGCCTCCTGCCACCACAGCACACTAAAGCATGGTATTTAAGAAATGCACATTTTATTATGGGATCACCCTGGGCAAGATAATAGAGTATAACCTGAGACTGCCACCAAGCTGTCAGTTTTACCACCATCCCAGATAGTTAGGTAGCTCACATAGCAGCTATGTGAGAGTTAGTGTTTCCAGATTTCTTTTTCAGTTTGCTCATTTAAAGAAAACAAAAAAATCCCTACATAGAAAACTCTTAAAAAGATTGTATTTGCAAAGTCAGACATAAGACAGTAAATATCTAAGTTGACATTGTCTGTACAACCTTTAACTTTTATGGTAGAAAGATACCTAAAATATTTTAAATTGAAAGGTATTTAAGATTTAGGAAACGGTTGCTAAGTGTAACTGGAATTACTTCATTAAAACAAACACAAATGCCCTCATTTGAAGCAGATTATAAAGGAGAAGGCAGCATTAATCTACATGTTGCTTCATTCAAGGTGAAAAGAGCCAGGTCAGTAACCGCTAAGGAAAAATGGAATAAAGATTATTTTGCAATACAAATGCTAGGAGTTCCCTTTTTTCTGTGACAGATAAATGAAATGATAAGTCAACTACTTTTCTGAAAAGAGGAACTTTGCCAGTGGTTTTGATTTACAGGGCTCTCAAGTTTGCTGAAATTGTTAAAATTTCAGACAGGAAATTGTTTCTTTGTTTTATTCTCAAAGGGTGAAACTATATTTTTAATATCCAAGTCATGCTTTGCCTTCTAAGAAAAGGATAATCTACTGCTAGAAAAGTATAACTGTTTACCACCCACATGCTTGGATACATCTCAGTGACAGCCAGAAAATTCAGACACATGACATCATGGCTTTAACTCTAGCTTCTAGTGTTATTTTTTAACTTGCTCAGCATCACATGGCAGAAATCAAAAGCATCTAAAGATCTCATTATTTTTTACTTGGTTTTGCTGTCATGACCTCACTTTCCCAACCAGTTAAGCAGTAAACTAAAGTTAAGTCTCTGCTACAAACCGTAGGTCCTCTGCTTATCTGTACATTCAAGACCCTGGTACACTGGTAACATGCCCTGTCTGGATACCTGCATACTTGAGACATTCAGAACAGAGCAAGGGGAGGCAGAGGGCATTTTTGCTTATTTTCCTCCTTTTACTGCTTTTTATTTTACTGAAACTTAATTTATACATTTGCCTCTCTATCCTTTACCTACTTTTAATACATTTCACATCATGGGAGAGAAGGGACCACCAGAAGTAGACAACAAAGCATTTGCATCCCAATTGCTAATGCAATTCATGGTGCAGCCAGAGGCATGGGCCTCTGCCTCTAAGCCACAGCAGACCAATTCTGAATCCTTACGTAGCCATTGTCTCATGCATGTATGCACGCAACTGCCTCCCCATGAACGTACCGGTATCAAGCCAGGCTGAAAGCCTTGGCTGAAGTCAGCTCTCTGGTACTGTTCCACTTAAATTGCGCAGGCACAACCTGACTCCTTGGTGTTGACTGTTGACACCTGTCTTAGCTCCTCTGGCCTCCTCTGACTTGCCCAGTACAACAGACATGCGCCTGCAGTTCCTAGGGAAGAAGCACAGCCCCTCACAGCCCACAGGAACTATTGAAGGGGTCACCCAGAAGCCCCACTGATGGGCAGACCAGTACCCACAGGATTACAGTAACAACCCTCTGCCACAGAATGACCAGGCAAGCTAAACCAGTCTAAAGGGTCAGTCAGCTTGGTCGACTCTTCGTTAAAGCACGCCTTTGTCTTCTTCTCACATCCACACTGCAGCAAGGCCAGCTATTTCCTGAGGACTTTGTAATGCTGACTGGCTTTCCATCTTTACTTCCACAAAGGCCAAAGTCAACCAGGACACAACTGGTGTGAACTTCACACCAGAGCTGGACTTTTAGGAGTCTACACAAATCCTGATATTTAAGTCCAACACACAAATGGCATTAGTTTCCTACGTCCCTTCACTTAGCATAGGAAACAAACTACCTTTTATCTTTTAACCTATTTTCTGCTAAATAATCCTGTATGGCAGCGCTACTTATTTCCAGCCTCTTGTAGTCTAACCTAATGGACAAGTGCCAAGGGGCAGAAAGCATCCCAGGGACAAGTTATCTACTGCACAGCCTCAGGATTGTATCAGCACTATACACTGTGCCGCTGAGCGAGGCACTGGGACAGCATCTCATCTTCATCTTCTCCTGCCTATCTCTTCCACTGAGTCAAGGGATGAAGAAGAGAAAAGCAGCATATTTCTAAAATCCAGCTGGAAACTAATTTGTCTCTTTCTTAAATCTGTAAGGTCAGACAGGACTTCTTGCTTTCCAGCAGAAAGGGCTCTATCACAGAGGGTACTTTACCAGCAGAGTTTCTAATTCTCGCTCACTTGCACACGGCTGCCACCTCCTGGCACAAATCTCATTTCATCTGGTCTCATAAAGTCCAGTCTTCATATTTAATAGAGCAGTGCCTATCAAGGCTCCTGTAGGCAGACCCATGCAGTTCTCTAAAATACCTCCTATGTAGAGTTCCCTTGTTTACATGACCTCCTTCCCTTAACAGGAAAGTTAAACATTTATTTTCTGTCAACCATGCTAAACAAATGACAGTTAAAATTACTGCCTACTAGCAAGGGTGGGTAAATCTCCCAAAAAACTACAGCTAAACACTCATAACTACAGTTTGGCCAACTGCCTTTTGGCAGCTGCTCCTCTAGGAATGGTATCAGGGCCTCTCCAGCTGTTCTGCCTTGTTGGCCACATTAATGATTTTTGCAAGTATAGCCTACCCAAAGGGCAAGCCTGGAGTGGAGGGAGTATCAGCCCTTTCTCCCTTCAGGAGCAACTCGTCAGCCAGGCTCATGGAGTCTCATTACTGAACCAGATTACTTCTGCTAAAGGAGTAAGTGCACATTCTTGGATGCTTTCAAATGGAAAGCTGCACGTGGCACCTGTTCCAGGTACCTTTTTAAAGTTGTTACACAGCTCTCACGTGGAAACAGAAACCAGTCAGGCTGGGCTTCGAAATGTCGTTATGATGTGGTATGTCATGATCATTAATGACACAGCTGCACTGGAACAGTTTTGTTGTCGACTTCACACCAGGCATTGCACTACCTGCTAGCAACATGACCTTCAGAGAGCCTGACTACATGGAAGTGATGCTCCTTTCTGGTGTGCTAGCCAAACATCTGGGAACTTGCATTTAAAGACAGTTTTTAAGGTTAGAAATGGATTCATTAGTTAACAAAAAAGGAAACATGATTTCCCAATGTTTGCTGTCAGTCAGAGCTGAGATACTGTAAACCACTGCTGTAATGCTTGCCTGGCTGGAAGCATGCTAACTTCAGTGAGAAGTTCACAAGCATTTCTGGGACTCCTATCCATACTTTTTTTGCCAACCTAGAAACCACCTGCTACCTATTGCCACAAACAGTTCACTTAAGTTTTCCAAAAGCAACACCAGTCCCTAAGAGTGATCAGCTCTTCCAAAGACTGAAACTGGTTTTACATAAGCTTGTTTTTTCCTATCCTATCACAAGACAACGGGATACAAATTCTGGTTAGCACAATTAGGAAGGAAGACAAAGTAAGCTTTCAAGTGCCAAAGAGCACAAATAATTTACATATGAAAAACATGCTGAAGGGTTTGTACAGTGTGTATTGTTTTAATTCCACTCTATTTACCTTTGCCTCCCCAACTACAAAAGCTTTCACAGAAAGATAACAGATGTGGTCTTTAACACTGATTGATTCACGATTCTGTAGCACTTCTGTTGATAAATATCCTCAAACATGACTGTACTTGCAGCCCAAAAGTACTAAGCATTGGCCAGGATTTACAAATGTCTATAATCACACTACTTGACCATTTTCACAGGTGTTCTCAACACAGAAGGAAACACACCCAGAAGATTAGCAGGATCCCATTTATCCCAGTTGTTTACATAACATCAGGTTTGTTTGGACAGATGTTTGAAGTGCATTCAGTTTAGCATCGCCCAATACAGACTCCATTTAACTTAAAAAAATGTAACAGGGCATTACCAAGAGCCAAAAGACAGGGAAATGTCATAGCATAATAGGAAGAGAAGTTTCTGTGGGACTAGAAAGATTAATTCTTTCTTTTCAATATAGGGATTGCTGTATCAGGCAACATTATTCCATATCCTACTGGGTTGACAAGGACCTAGATACCTACTGGCAGAGCATCAGAGAGCTTTAGGCTGAATCCCAGCATCATCAGTACATTTTCTTCACCAGCCTACACGAGCACCTTCCTCGATAAAACAGCATGTTCTAAATACCTAGAACACCTCTAGTAAGCATCAAACAAGTCCTGTAGGACTATGCCCGATTAGCACAGTTGCCACTTGAAAAGTGATGTTTCCCCAGCACACAGTTGCATACTGACCTGATGTTCAGCCATGACAGCATGGGAGTTGTACCTCCACCAACAATCCACACAGTGAAAAAGACGATGAGGAGAGTTGTTGAGAACATCATTTGATGTGAGTAGGTAGCAGTATCTCGTATAGCCAGAGCAAATGCCATGGCTCCCCTGAGACCTATGCAAAAGAATGAAATAGCAGAGCTTCAGAAGTGCAGCTGCACCTATTTATAACACAGCATCTTTCCTTGCTCCCTCCCTGCCACACAGGCACAAAGTGACAGGCAGAAAGCATGGAGCTCCATCAAGTTTTAATTCCCTTGGTTTCCCTGCTAAATTATGCCCTGGGATGATTTAGAACATAATTTGCCCTGGTACATTTCTGCAACTTGCAGAATCCACTAGTGCTAAGAAAAGGTGTAAATATTTCCAGAAACTAACATGAAGGAAATCCAGAAACAAACAAGTTGTGGACAACAGCAAAACACATTGTGGAAATTAAGCAGCTCCCTGAGTCCAAATGAAAATGCACACTTTTCCAGTTGATTCCATAACTGAAGCATGAGTTCTTGATATGAAATTGTTATCAGCTGGAAAAATATTCTAGTTAATAATGTGTTCACAAGCAGACTATATTTCCCCCCTTCCCCCGCCCCCAATTACGAAACTCCCCTAGCAAGGACAAGCCATGGCATTTGGCCGTCTGCAGGCTTCTTTAGTAGGGGGAATCACGGCATGGCTGAGGTTGGAAGGGATCTCCAGATGTCATCTGGTCCAACTCCCCTGCTCAAACAGGGTCACCTGCAGTAGGTTGCCCAGGACCCCATCCAAATGGCTTTTGAGTATCTCCAAGGACAGAGATGCCACAGCCTCTCTGGCCAGCCTGTGCCAGTGCTTAGACACAGTAAAAACTCTTTCCTGACGTTGAGGGAACCTCCAGTGTTTCAGTTTGTGCTTGCTGCCTCTGGTCCCATCACTGGGCACCACTGGAAATAGCCTGGCTCCCTCTTCTTTAGACCCTCTTGTGCACAGAGGCATCCCTGGCACTTCTTGAAGATGCACATGTTTAGACACAGCCTCCATGATTTGCTTCAAATGACAAACTTCAACAGTTATCTGTGTGACAGAAATTGTAAGGGAGTTTTAGTTGGAGAAAGCAAGGTATTTGACTTAGCGGGAGAGGGCACCCATAAACACGCCTCGATTTTCTCAGCAGATATCTGTTTCTGCACAATGTGTACATCATCTCAGCTAGAAGTAGCCTTCTGAAAGAGGTACATCTCAATTCCCCCATCCCCTTCAGAGGAACTTCAAATGAAAATACTCTATGCCCAACATGAGGTGACTGCTTGCTGTCAGCAGCTGGCATTTCAAGATGACACTCTTCCCAGATAATGACACGCTTTCTGTAAAGGTTGAAAGATACACGATGGCACACTGCAACAACCATTAAGCCTTCTATTCAGGACGCATGGATGTGGATTATAAGAGCAGATGGTAGTAGTATAAATTGCTTATGAGTTAAAAATAAGATTTTTTTGCTTTACCAAACATTTTTGCTTTTACCTGAAAACATCATCATGTGCTGAAAGTTCCAGCTGATCTTATGCCTTCTGCCCAGATTCAGCAAGAAAGAAAGGGGGTAGACGTGTGCAGCTCTGCCCAAAAAGATTGCAATCTATTCACAGCTGAGGGTTAAGGATTTCACTTTCCTGAAGTATGTACTCTTGGGTACCTGGCTCTAACATGAAGCTTCTGTTTTAGTGAGAGGTTTACATCATGGTATCAGGTGGTTTTGTTCTCTCTGTCTATATAAAACAGACTTTCACCAATATGTACATACAGAACTCACTCCATAGAATGCAAATTTTAACTAATAAAACCAAGTTTTTTAATGCACAGTGAAATTATACCTAATAATAAAACTACCAGTGGCACAAATAAAGACTTCAAAAATTCACACTTTGAACAGCTATTGCATTCAATTATGTCTTTCAGACCAACAGAAATGCAGTCCTATGTACAGAAGGAAAACCAACATAAGGCCAGTAAGTAGCCACTCCATTACTGCTCCTGCAGAGGCTGGCAAGCACTTAAGAGTACAGAGTTACTAAGATGATAAATCCAAAAACCACTTGTCAGTTCCAGAATAGTAAGAGTATTGCAGAAATTCATGACAGTAGGTGGTAAGCTCCTTCCCCCCCTTACTGTGGTGTAAAACATCCAATGGTTCTAATGAAGAAGCAGAAAGCTGAATATACTCTCCACGGTCTAAGGACCACTTTGGGACAAACTAGAGTGATGTGCTGAAATCCTATAAAACATCAACACAACCAGAAGCCCACCAAACACTGATCATTTGCTGCTGGGATAACAACATTAGAAGAATCAAACAGCTCTCTTATAAAAACGAAATTAAACCATGTAAGAGCTCTAGACAACACTGGGTTGTTGCCATAGCTAAAGTAAAGCAATACTGTCTGCAGGAAATTATGTCTCTTAAGAAAAGAAGATTTTGATTATTACTTCATACAAAAAGTTTCATATAATTATTACAAACAACTTTTATAGCAGTCCTTTTGAGGAGTGCAGAAATCAGTCATCAGAAGCCATTGTGACCAAATGTACATAGAAATAACGGCTAGGATTTTGTCAATGACACTGAGGCTTTAGCTCTGCTGTTGCAGTCCAACCTTTCTCCCTCAACAGGTAATGATGCCTCTGCATTTCGCTCCTGCAAGGTCTTAATGTGATCAGTAACTGTTGAGGCAAAATGTGGGTGCTAGTACTAGCTGCCCTCCTCACAAAGCTAGAAAAAACACTCAAGAGGCAGCAAAGGTCAAGTGCAGTGGTAGAAAAAGATGTGAAAATGTAATAAAAGGTTGGCAAGTAGGATGAGAAAGGAACAAAGTAAATACTGAAAACAAACCCAAGACAGATAGCACAACCTGAGACAGGACAGAAGGCCACAAAGATAAAATATTACAATGCTTAGTATACCTGATGCAACTATTCCGTTAATGTCTTTATCCAATAGCTGCAGGGCTCTGGAACATTTTTTTTTTAGGTCAGAACAGAGGTAAGGAGACACAGGATAAAATTTATTACTGTTTAGAAAAAAAGTAAATGGCCAAAGGAAAATAAAGACAAGTGATAAATTCCTAGAAAGCAGTACAGAGATGAGAGAAAACAATAGAAAGAAGGAGAAAAAAGAAATACATTCTGGATTAGGCCACCTTTAAATGTCCTTTCACTGGGTTTTATCTCATTGCCGATAGCCCTCCTCCTGCAGCAGGCAGAGAGAAATCACGACTGTAATTATTAATTAAAAACCCTTTGCTTCACACACACTTTTAATTGCTCCAAATTTTCAAGCAGCCAGGAATATAATGAAGAAATTGGTACATAAGCTATTTCAACAGGGCGCAGAGAGGCATCTAGCAATTCTCAGGTTACATGAGTGTGACTGCTACAGAAGTGTTCAGTTTTGGGGAATTCAAGAGCCAGGTACCAAGTCAGCCAGGGACAATAGGAACTGGATAGCCGCCTCCAACTCCAGCACCTTTCAGCAGTGTGTACCCTTCACAGAATCATAGGGTTGAAAGGGACCTTGTCAAGGTCTGCACCACAGCTCAGTTCCTTCCTCCTCCCATCACCTGAGAACTTGACCTCTACCTTTGGGGCATTGCTCAAAGATTCTCTGTTTGCCCATGATCCTCTTTTACTTGAAATTTGTTTGTTTTCTTCAAGGGACTGTTGGAAGTGAAGAGAAAAATTAATCCTTCCTAGGCCCCCAAAGCTCACATACAAGAGCAACACAAGCATTGCTGGCTGTCAATAGCCAAGTCACACAATAGAGCATATTCATTTATCTATCTATTGAAATTATATGACTTCTAGCACTTGCTCAGGTGCAGAGCCAACAACTGTGTGGCACAGAGGCCTTAGCAATTTGATGTAAGGGGTAACCAAAGATTATTCTCAGAATTATTGTGCCTGCAAGATGTGAGGGAAACTTAGGCCAGCCGCCATCCTCTGCTTGGTAAACCCAATAGACACCAACAAGTTTTCAGGCACGTAAGACAGAGAAACTTCACACAAAGCAAAAAAGGATACAAAAGCTCCAATGATGAAAACTGGGCTGAATATGTGTTTCTGGAAAGTAAACAGAGCCAAACCCATATAAGAAAATATGAAGTTCTCTGCCAGGAAGTGCAACACCTCAAAGAGCTAGGGAGAAAAGAGTCACATGTTAATGGCCAAGCAATAAAGCTGCTTTTCAAAAACAATAGTATGCAGAAAACTACAGCAATACAGTGTACAAAAGGTGAAAGACGGTCTTGCCTGCTTAGTGCGACTTCTTGATTCAACTGACAAATTATTGTACGTATAATGCGCCTGGGTAATTCCACAGAAGAGGACAGCCACCACACCTGTGAACAGAACAACATGTAAAAATCAACCTGTTCACTGCGTGAGCTCAACACATTTACCCTTCTCAAGTTCTATTAAATGTATACACAATCCTTAACCTTGAGATTTTATGGACCTTATTTTCAACAGAATTAGATTCCAGGTTGGAATCAGGGGGGGGCGTTGGGTGTGTGAACCAAACCAGTGCTTTCAAAAGCCACATAGTGAACTGCACCTTCTATGGCATTGTACAGAACATAGAAAAGTTTAAAGCACCGACATCTTGTTTCTCATGGGAATGTTTCAGTAAGAAAGTGGAAAAAGGGCTGCTAAGACAGACAGGACTTCTGTCTCCCATATGCTTGAATCCAAACAACTCACCAGTAAATCCACAAGCTTCTGCAAGCAAGAAAGTGCTCCAGGACATCAAGAAGAAGAGAGCCGTTTCCAGCAGGGGGAAGTAGTGCAACTTGGTAAACTTTGTCACGTTAAGTCATTTGTTAAGGGATCAAAAAGTAAATCCTTTGGCTTTTCTGTAGCTGGTATTTATGAAAAACACTTTTATACACTAACAACCAAGGGTAGTTGGAAATCAGAACACTTTTAGTGCTGAAAAATATCAATTTCATCACATCAAGACAGACTTCAGAATCAAGGTCTCCCCTTGCAACAGCCAGTTTTGGATATTTTTGCTGCATATCCATGGCATAACTGTGGCTCCACCTCTTTGAGGTAATATCTTACTCTATGCCACATTTCCCTGCAAAGTGCCAGCAGGGAAGGGATAGGTCCTTGGCATTCCTTTTAGATTATGTGTCTTGTTTTTTCGAGTTTTTTGTTTGTTTGTTTTGCTTCCCCCTCCCCCCAGTAAAGATATCCCCACCCCCAACTTTAAATAAAGCATTAAATAAATTCAGAAGCACTTAATTCACAGGGCTGTTCTTGACTACAGGAACCCTAAGATGAAGTAGATTTATCAGAATTTTCCTGCTCAGATTTGCTGACAAATCTTTTTCAGCAAGCATGGCTACTTCTGTACTTTTGAGGCAAAACAGAAATCCTGCCTACGATAAAATATATTTCCTCTCCTTGTGTTGATGTGTTTTAGAGTAAAAGACAACTCAATCACAGCAGCTCAGTCTTTCAATAGGAAGAAAAAAAAAAAGTTCATCTTCCAGAGAACAGTAAAATTTGAGGATCGTCAGGCACACACTGAATTAACAGTTCATACAGCTACTGAAGTGGAACAGATTTCAGTAGTGTTAAATATAGCTCTTCACCTACAAAAAAGTTGTTCACATATTTATAGAACTTCCCGCCCCATCACTACTCAGGCAGCAGGTAAACACTGTACAGCTCACTGTACCTGAGGTGCAGACAGTTGCGTGCAACTCTACCAGAAGATACAGAAAGAAACCATGTGCTAACAGAGGTGTCAGAGAGGTCCCCAGACCTTCCCAAGGCTGATAACTAGTACAGTCTCTCCTGAAATTCAGGCAGGAGGGCAGCAAGAGCACGGCAAAGATACCTGAAATAGCATAGTGGTAGCACTCTCCTCTGCCCGTATGGAGGCAATCGGTACCTCGACGGACACATCTAGGCTGCACCATCGTCCACCATTGCTCTCCACGCATAACACAGCTGCATCCTGGGCTCCCTGCAGCACTGCGCAATCTGCAGCTAATGGCGGCGCTGCTGCTTGGGGAGCCATGGCTCAGCGTGGGGCAGGGACGTTAGAAGTCATGAGCAGCACTGTTTTCAAAGGAAATTCACAAATCCTGGGAGGTCTTGGGCTCGCAGCACTCTTAACTGTCTCTTGCAAGCAGCAGTCAGGTAGCCCAAAAGACTTGGGGGAATCAATCTCCTGTGGGCTTTATCACAGAATATGGCATTCACAACAAGCCACACGTGATTAACACCAGACGCAAACAGCTGGCAGCGTTTCAGTGGGTGCTGGTTAGGATGAAGCAATCCTGAAGCCAGCCACCCGCTCCCACCCACACCTACTTCTTGTTGACATTCTGCGCTGCCTGAAGAAGGGCGAAACACGCTGCAGCCACACCTTCAGCTGCAACCCTACTTTGTCAGAAGGCTGCACTCTAAACAAAAGCCCAAACTATTGTAAGAAAAAAAAAAGGGGGGGGGAGGAGGAGAATCTTTCTCCATGACAGTTGACATTACACCAAATATAAAACTCAGCATTTTTTTAAACAGCTGTTACTCTCCACAGTCATTTCTCCATAAAAACCATCTCTACAAAACTTTTGAGGATGTAGTGTTACACTGAGCTAGATTATATTTCCCCCCCCTAAACAGACCCACTTTGTAACATCGTACTTCTGAAGCAGCAACAGCCACCAGAGCAGCAATTAGAACCCACCTTCCCACAGAGTGCTCAGATAATCCCACCACAAGTTTATCCCAGTGGCTGGCTCCAGAGACATTCGTGGATGCTTTGGAAACTGGACAGCCATAGTCACTCCACCAGAAAGGAAGAGGTTGAACCTTGTTCCCCTGAAGTTAAGCAAGGGTTCTTGTCAGAACTAATTCCTTGTTTCCAGTCTTTTCTGGCAGCTTTGTGAATTAAATTCTTTATTCCTCTTGCTGTTATTATAAGTAACCATACCAAAACGTGTAATTAAATCTGAAATGAAAACCTGTGCTCACCATTCTGGAGCAAGAGGAGGGTGAGAGAAAGGTAAGGAGAAAAAAAAATCCTTTCATTATTTTATGTAACAATTGACAAAATTGGTATGTGAATTCAAATTAAATTATTTCCATTTACTTAATTTAAACATTAAAGCAAAGACCAACTTTATTCTAAACTAACTTTATTCCTTAGGCATGGCCTTCTGTTTCACTTAATTTCAATGAAGCAGACTCTGCAATTTAGAAAGAAAATACAAACTGGTACAATACCTTAACTGTTATAAAAATAACCACAGATAGTGAGGCCAGAACAGCTTGCTGAAAGCCAGAACAAGTGCTTGTATATTATCTGAATCATATTTAGAAACTAAGTATTCTGTCTGTTTTCAAAGGACAATGCATGACTGCATGAAATCCCTCATTCACAGAGATGTAGAGTTCTAAGTACTTCAAAGCTATCTATTAATTTCATACTTCAGTTATGGGTCCTATTCAGCTACAAAGAGTCAAATGCAAATTTACAGTTTGCTTCTACAGTACTGCATGACATTAAGTATTTTTCCAAAAGGAAATAGTTAAAGTTTTATAACTGAGCAACAATTTATAGATTGTTTGTTTATTATGTTATTTTCTTTTTGAAAGACAAGCAAAACCAAATAACCCACAGCCTTCTGAACAGCCTCCCTGCTCCCAGCCTCATGCACCCTCCTAAGTACAAACATTAGAAACAGCAAGAACCAACTGATGCTTCAGAAGCATAATTTTACAGAATGGATCTCAATGCATTTCAGCTGTAATTAGTAGCCAACCAGCAAGCCAAAAACCACAGCAACAGCATTTGATCAGCAAGATATAGATGGCTGGTAGCCTAAAGGCCAGATGAAGAATCATGGTTCTGGGCCACAGTGGTTGCAGAACAGTAGAACTGGAAGAACGAACATTAAAGCATCAATAGCTCATCTTCCCCTTATACTTGAAGGGTTACCGTTATGCAGACATACATCAGACAAATCTGCATGGTTGTACATATAACAAGACACGGTTGAGACATTATTACTTAAGATGAAGAATCACAGGTTCATTATTATTATATAAATTATCACATTCTACCCCTTTTAGATTAGTTGTCATAAATCTAGGCAGATCAAAGCAATCTGGGATGTACACAAATATACTACCCAGTCTAAAAGCAAAGAATTTGAATTTTTTCCTGAAGAAGCATCACAATTTCTGGAGCACGTCAGGTTTAATACGGTCTACTACCTGAGCCTAAAACAAAACCCACACAAGATAGCTCGCTGAGTGCCTCAGAGCTCTAATCGAATAGTGGCAGCAAGCTTCAAGAGAGCAAGACATGCTGTGCAAAGCACATCATGTTATGATGTTAACAGTCTTATCCACAACAGATGATATTAGATTTCCAGCAGAAAAGCTAAATGCAGGAGTCTTAGGAAGAACCCTGTTAGATCAGAGATAGCTATTAATGATTTTGGTGACAACAGAATCAAACACCAGTTATGAAATGTCTTTCAAGCCTAATAATAAAAAACCTTTTTTTAATTTCCTAAAAAGAAACTGAATATTAGGACATGACCATTTTGGGCCTCTCCTTGGCTTGCAGTATACAGCAACATCACTAAAATTTCTAGTGTGGCCAGAGTTATATTGTAAAAAGGGTGATCTCTGTGGGTACCTATAGATCTTTTTATAGACAAAGGTTACATGAATACTGATCACATCTTCACACTCAGATTAGAACGAAGTTAGTGTCAACATTGCTATAGTTGGAAATAGTTGAGCCCTGATAGTACATGAATGTGGCATCCAGTCTGGAAGAGCTAAACATGAAAAAGGATATCAGAGCTGTCACAACCCCTGTCACTGCTCCCATCATGAAAGAGCCACTGAATATTCCCAGGAAAACACCAACAGACTTGAAAAACGCTGCTGCATCAAAAGCATGGGTGTTTTCACCTGTTGGCTGGTAGGCAACTATAGATCTAGAAAGAGAGTAACTCAGTGAGAAGTTAGAAGCAGCATCAGGAAAGTTCTCCTCTAACAGCAACACCTGAGCAACAGAAGAGACAATCCCATACTGAAGGCACATTCGCCTTTCCGGCATATGTATGCATGAGGGATCTCAGCAAATGTTTGCAATGTTTATTAATTCAGTTCAAGAAAATCCATTTAAATTTAAAATAACATTTCTCAGAAAAAGCATTTGTTTTAGACAACTACCAAAAGCAATTAAGTACTTTCAGAGTAGAAATTCAGGTAGTTACTTACGAAGATAACACAATGGCAACAGCGTCATTCAACACGCTCTCCCCAAACAGAAGGGCATAGAGATCGACATCAGCATGCAGCTCATTAAATATTGCTAGCACGGTAACTACAGAAAGAAAAGAGAAAAAACACAGTGGCTGACTTCAGGAACAACTGCGTGAGCTGGAGCAGACTTTCCAGTTTGCCAAAAGCAACAAAAATGAGGAATTGAAGCACAAGATCAAAATTAAACTGGGAAATAGAGTAGTCACGTTTATCTATAGGCAAGTAATTCCACTATCAGTTTTAGGGCAGCTTCATTAGGAGGTGGCTCTCTTGTCCTCCCATTTGCACAGTGTTTATGGGAAAGCCCCTATGATCAAGGGGCATGGGGCAGTCAAAGCACTTCTACCAAAGCCCTGATCTTTTTTTGTGGAACACGTTCCATACAAGATAATCAACAAAACGTTGTGCAGCTCTTGCTACTTTTAAAGGCTGTATGGATTGCTGACATAGCTATATTATTTCAGCCATTATAAAATAGCGCTAATAATTCTAAGTGTTCCTCAAAGCACATGCTATGCCACAGGAGTGTGCATTTGCACAGAATTTGAAAAGGGCAAGACTGCTAAGTATTTATAACCATCCTTTCAAGAAACTTCAGTCTGAGATGAAAGACTATGATCTTGAAGGTGTTCCCATATATAAGCTTCAAAAATCACATGGTGTTTTTTTTGCATAAATTGTGTGCAACCACCACCTGTTCAGAGCTCAGCTCAATCACAAGAGCTACTTCCCATTTTTGCACAAATCACCGCTGAGCACCTCAAATAAGCTGTTTTAAATTTCAAGCTTCATACTTCACCACTCCCTATCCCATCCCCTGACACACACCAGCTCTCCAGGCTGACCTGTCAAGCAGACACCCCTAGGTGAGCCTGCTGGTCTTTGAAGGATGACTAGATTATTTTGGCAAAAGCTCAAATTACTTCACCAGAAGAGCATTCTTCCACTTAAACTTGTAAATATAAAGTTCATTTGAAGGGGGGAAAAAAAATTCCCCACACTTAAAGAGCCTAAAAACCTCAAATATTGCTCTGAAATTATCCAATGTCCCAAGCAACGTAGCTAAAAAGTTCTGCTATGCAGACAATGTAATAATTTAATCTATTTTCAGTCTTAAATTTGATGCATATTAAAGAAAAAAACACTACCGGGGGAAAAAAAAATATTTTAAGTATTTGAACAGCAAAGTTACACTTTTCCCCAAACATACCATCATGTCATACCAGTCCAGCACCAAACAGACACAGAACAGCTTTCACAATACTCAGAATTTGCACGCATTTCAGAGAAGAGGATCAGAGATACTAGCATAACATAACTGAAAATAAAGTGCTGTTAACATGTTTGTACTACGCAGCCAAAAGTCCTAGCAATAGGATTATTTTGGAAGGTTATTAAAAACATTCAGCAAGTTACCTGGATCAGTGGCAGATATTATCGCTCCAAAAAGGAGGCAGTCTGTATAATAGAATTTATCAGAGAGCTGACCCACCAACTTCATTAGTTTCACAACCCCATACATGAGATTCCTGAAGAGAAGGAGGAGAAAATAGTACAAGTCACACAAGTTGGTGCATTTCAGTCAGGCAAAGGAAAAGCACAAGCAAGCATATTTCAGGTGGGTTTGGTTATGCTACAGCTCTCTGGGACACTGCCACAGTTTAACACTAAGCTCTCAAAATTAATTTTCCTCTTTTCGCTATGAACTGAGTCAAGTGATACATGATCCAGCAGATATAATTTAAAACCAGTAAGCAAAGCATGAAATCTGTTTGCACAACTAGTACAAAGAATCAACGAGTTGTTTCCTTTTTCCACAAGAGAGCATTTCACTGCTCAAAATTCCCCTCAATATTGCTTATCCCAACACAGCACATAGACCAAAAGCTCTAGGCTAAGAATAGCCTTCAAAATACTTCTCTAGTGAAATTCTTTGAGACGCAAACCAGGGTCACCTATGCAATTCAGGATTTCTGTATTTGAGAATATCCACACACCACACACAGTAGTATTAGCAGCATAAGAGATTGTATGCAAGTAAACCAACGTGACTAGCTATCTTAAACTAAATGTGTGTGTACATATGCACATAAAATCATATATACACATATGCAGAGAGAAAGAGAGCACGCACACACACATGTGCCTCTCTTTAGTACTGTGGACTTGTCAAGTGATTCAAACTTGACAATATCATTTCAAGGGACAGTATTTTTAGAAGTGGGATAAGTCTCAGAAAAAAAAGTTACATTTGCATTTTGTCTGGAGGATACATAAATAAAATCCTCAAACAAATTACAAAACTGAGGCAATCTGGAAGGCTCAACATACACTTTATCAACTTAAACTTTAGTATAGAAAGGAACAGATATCACTTACAGATAGTAAGTGTAAGACAGTAAGAAAGACTGTAAGTAAGTAAGATACTTACAGAACAGAGTTCACTTACCCAATAATAAAACAAGAGACTGCTGTTCCTAAAAAGGCGTAAGCCAAAATGGACCCCAAGTTCCTGAAAAAGTGTCTCTGCAAAGGAAAAACAGGTTTATATACTTATTTAAAACAAGTTGTATCACCTGTTCAAAAACATACAGCGCACTACTAGACTTGCATTAATACACAAAAAACCTCCTCCATTTCAGAGAAGCGCTTCAATTACTACAATGTAAATTCTGTCCAACTTCAACAAATTGAATAAACCAAATCTGAACCATGTATTAAATGCTACATGTAGCTTACTGACAGGAAGCTTTCCACACGGGCATTTTCATAAGAGATGTAAGAGTTAGCTGCAAGACTGAAAACCAGCACCAACTCATGGTGTCTTCAAGCGAGAGCAGAATCTGGGCCCTTCTGCCATTCAGAGTCTGGCAGATCCCTACTGCGATTCAGGTTTGGGTCCACTTCTCAGCATAATTTACTGCATTTTGGATATTTGAGAAGGACCAAAACAATTCACAGCAGGATATCTTTTACTTTTAATGAAAGTGATGTTAACCTCTGGTAAAGTTCAAAGGAAAACAAATCAGCAAGATTAAATAGTTTAATCTGTTAATAGTAAAAAGCACACATATTTTCTCTTAAAACAATATGACCTAACCATCTATGGAGGAAATTAAATTTTTCTTACTGCCATAAAAAAAAAAAAATGCTTGGAATGGAGACTGCACTTCTGAACAAATCAGTCTCATGTTAACAAAAAAAAAGGGGGGGGGAGGGGGGAGCTATTCTCCTCAGAAATGATTACACTTACTTTCTTCAGGCTATAACCAGCATGAAAAATAATAGGAGGCAACAGAATGTTGAAAAAAACTTCTGGGTCAAATGTTACCTAAAAAATAAAATATGAAACTTCAATTAGAAACAGACATACATAAATTATTAGGTCTTTCTCCTCCTTCATTTTCTGACAACTACTATTTTGGTTGTTGAAATAGCTATGTTGACCCTCCAAAATACTGGCCAGCTCTATACATACGCAGCAGTGAAAAGCTGCAGGTCTTCTTGGCAAACGGCATCGAGAAGAAACAGGCATTACATCCATCACCAATGATAATCTTGCAGCAGTCCCAAACACAGTCCCCTTTTTGAAATTAAAAAATTCTAATAGAAATTACTCTGAAGAAGATCTCTCATTGTGGTACATGATCTTGTGTATCTGAGGATTAAATGTTATTTTGGCTTATGGGTTTTTTTGCAAGTCTAGCCACTGCACAGTTACTGTAAGCCAATCAAATCAGATACAAGACTGGTTTTCAGGAACTGGGATCATACATCATTTCCATGTATTTCAGTAGAAGCTCCAGATATCCAGGAAAGACTACACTACAGTAAGGAACAAAAAACAACATTTAAAATCCAAACAGAAGACCTGCACACATGTGAGACTAATCATGCTCTCTTCACCCCTTCTCTAAGCACCGGTTAGAAGACAAACACAAGTGTGCACTCCCAGAATAGGATTCATTTCAGCTACCTTTATGTACCTGTCTGCTATAGATATCTATAAACAGACACCTAAACTCTCTTCATAGTCAGCAGACAGTAGTATTTTTAGGTTACAAAGCTTAAAGTCTCAATCCTATACTTCAAAGTCTAGCTTGGATACATGCAAAAGATGGTTAATTCCTTACACTGAATAGTGTAAGCAGCCAAACAGCAGATCCCAGTAACAGTTCATAGATAAATTTCACTTCCAATACCAGACTATCTCATTTGGTGGATTATAGGGAT
Organism: Phaethon lepturus; assembly: GCF_000687285.1. NCBI lineage: Eukaryota > Metazoa > Chordata > Aves > Phaethontiformes > Phaethontidae > Phaethon > Phaethon lepturus. The sequence continues at coordinate 51,593 of NW_010510552.1, forward strand.
GTAAGCAGTAACTATTTCCTGACAATAAACAGATTAAAAAACCCTAAGGAAAAAAAACACCAACAAACAATCACTTTTTCACTAAGAAACTATCATTTTCCTTATATTGAATTATACAAGGCAGCATCAGGCTTTTTTTGTTCAGCTGGTCTCCGTGAATTGTCACGGATGTCAGAAACGTACATTAAGTCTTCAAACAGCAATCAAGGGCTTTGGGAAAGCATTACATACATGCAACAGAGCACAGTTTCACTGGTGGCAATATAATACTTGTGAATTAAGCATTGGAGTGCTGTTACTATCAGGAATACAGACACTTGATACTACCCAACATTCAAATGGGATGGAGGGGGGAGGAGGGAGGAAGCACAGATAAATGAGAAACACTCAGCCAAGCACAAGAAACCATCTACCCTCACCTTTCGCAACATGTCATTTTGCTCCACGTTGTGGATCTTCCCAGGGCTTATTTCCCCTTTGAGCGTATACTCAAAGAACTTCCCACTGACGTTGACCAGCAGGGTTGTAAACGGCCTGTCCTCCTGCGAGCAGCTGAACGGCTTGTCATGGCCGCTGGTGGAGGGAGTCCCATATCTCAAGATCACCCCAACTATGAGTCCTGGAAGAGAATTAAAAAAAAAACCACAACACAAAGCTATGAGGCTGATCTGCTACTCCTGTCCCTAACCTTCTAGTTTCAAATAACATCCAAGGTACAATGCATGAGCGCTGCAAGCGTACGTCCATCATAAACATTTTGCAGTGACTAGTTACTATCAGTTCCCTGCAGAGGAAGAGAGGCTCTTAGCACATCAAAACTACCAATGAATTTATAAAATCCGGTATCCCCCTGAAGCAACAAACAAAATACCCCATTTTGTGTTTTGTCCTCCTCACTCTCATTCACACCTCTAACGCTTAAACCCCGAGTTACACGAGAAGCTAAGCACTAGGACACACGGAATGCATTTCACCTGCCCAAGGGCAGACCCGAGCAGTTCCACCATTGCTGGCAAGTAACAACTGCGGAAAACACATGACCATAACTGAGCTGAAACCCTGGTGTTTGCCGTAAGATTTTATGGCTGCAGCAAGGATGCAGCTTTTTTGCCTGGCAATTCTAAGCAAGCAAGCAATGCTTGTTGCACGGTCTGCCACATACCCTGCAAACTTCACAACTAGAATTCAGATGGCATGCACAAAGAAGCCAGCTACATGTTTTTTGCAAGCACTTTCCACATTTCACGAAAACAAAAATAAAGTACGGTAAAAAAATGAGAAATCGTAAGAGCACTGAGATTCAGGAATATAGGAAGAACTACTCAGCCAGTCTAGATAAAATCCAACCAGAAAACACTATCAATAAGGGATGCATCAAACACAATGACAAAAAATAATTTGTAGCCTAGTGGAAGGGCCATGCCAGGAGGCTGGAGAAGCACAAGGTTTTAACTGAGCACCGTTCCTTTTACAATGTGCTAAGAAAAGAACAAGACTCCAGTTCTGCAGAGAAAACATAAGAACAGTCAAAGTGGTTTTGGTCAAATCAAAACAAACAAATCAAACAAATTGATACCCACTTACTAAAGGCTCCCCTGTCTCCTTAAGACTATCTGCAATTTAATTCTCATTCCAGACAACTGCAAGACGAAGATGGATGTTTGATCCATTTATTGACAAGTCAGTAGTCAATGCTGGTTTTGCTCTTTGTGACACTCAATCTGCATCCATAGATCTGTTTCCCCAGGTGGCAAATGAAGTTGATGGGTAATAACCAGAGAATAAATGAGATATAACAAAGTAAAAAATCCTACCACACACCACAAAAAGCCCTGAGACTTATCTTTATGGCATAGTGTGAAGAGTAACCAAACTGCACCCGACAAAAGCCAACCAAGTTCAGAGTGGAAAAATAGTTTTAAGGCAAGAGAAGGTACAGCAGGTAGTAGCTGTGACACTAGCGGGCCACTTGCCTCCGGCCCTCTTTCTCTACGCTCAAGAGAACACAGCAGCAACAAGGTCATTAAAAAGTAACTGGAAGATTAAGATGTGTTTTATTTTGAAAAGAGAAGTACATACTCAAAGAGAACACAGGGGAAGAAACCCCCTCAGCAAGATAAATCTACTTACTGAAATTTCAAATGCTGACAACTTAAATAGGGAGGTTTATACAAGCGGGCCCCTAATGACTCCGGAGCATTTTACAGCTACACATGACGGATGCGGCAGAAACAGCTCTGCACAAAGTGACAGGTTAGGGCCAGCCACCTCCGAGCTACTTGCAGTACCAGTTATGGCCAGAGACATCATCACCAACCCAGCCAGGTAAGCACCAAAGCTTGCTTTCTGCTGCTCTCGCGCCCAGCCTCACAGAATACATCAGGAAGATCGTCGGTGTAAAAACGGATCTAACCAGCATCAGCCAGAAATCCTGTAGTAAATCAGAAGCTGGAATGAAAACGGTACAGAGGACCTTATACATAGCAGCGGCACAAAGCCGGCTCTATACTGCTGCTGAGCTGAAAAGAGAGGGGGACACCGACAGCTGTAACAGCTTCTTAGCTCAGAGGCTGCCCTTGGTGAACTCACTGCAAAAGCAGATGGGGAACCCCGTCGCTACAGCGTTAGTAAGAGACACTGCAGAGCAGGATGTGATTGCATTATACAACTGGATATAATCCACTCATACATTTCCCTCCGGTAATAAAATATACCGGTTATTTTAAAACAAGTTTTGAAGACGTGCCAATTATATCCGTAACTGATACATAGCGTTTAAGTGAGATGTCCTTTAACCCTCAGCGTCCCATGGCCCAGCTAACAACAGGGAAATACCCGGTTTAACATGCACCTTCTCCCGATAAAATACCAAACCGGACGAGCTTTGCACCAAGCACCACAGAGCTGAGGGATGGCCGAGAGCCCTGCTGCCAGGCTGCTGTCTCGCAGCAGCTGGGACCAGCGTGGCCAGCGTCGAGGCAGGAGGCCAGCAGAAGCAGTCAAGTGGCTAAAGCTACCCATGGCTCAGTCGTTAAGGGACATAGGTATGAAAACAGAAGGGGCCCCAAGGAGGCCACACAGATTCCATGGCCAGCTTCATTAGCAAAAAATACCAGGCACCTGGTAGTTCAAAAGATGAGTTAGAAGAAGGGGAAGTTCCCTGACCTTACAAAGGTACAGGCATACTGCTATATTTATCATACAGTCCCAAAATAACAGGTTTTGAACATTATAGTGAAATACATCAGCTGGGCACATTTGACAGAGACATGAGCTGCAGAAAGGCTGAAGTCATTAACGCTTTTCCAAAAAAAATTTGAAGTCTTTATGGAAAAATATATGGAAGTATTTTCAGTTTTCCCATGAACATCAAGTCTTTTACAAACTAAAAATTTACTGGACTTGTTAGACAATTTCTACATTCTGTATCACTTCAGAAAGCAACATTAAAAAACTTATATACTTAGTCAACCCCCAAGGTACCAAAAAACCAAAAAACCTAAGCACTTCTCAGGCAGACCAAACAGACTGATTTACAGCTTCAGAAAGGATGCCCTTCTAAGCTGCTTGCCATTAGGTGTTATGGAAAGCCAGGGCACGCTTTATAAATTCTCTCTGGATACCCGATTTCAACCATTTCCAGAATTGCAGCTGCAGAACAAAAACAGAAAAGAGAGAGAGACCTGGCATTGCTCAATGGACAAACCTAGTGGGATACTCTATAGACTTACTTCTAGGCTGCCAACAGTCATAAAATCAGTATAGTGCTGCCACTTATTTGGAAGCAAGGGGAGGGATGGATGCTGGAGGCTAGGAACAGATACAGAAGAGTTAGCACACAATCTCTGTGTTACTTGTCCTGGTTTTGGCTGGGATAGAGTTGGTTTTTCTTCCTGATGGCTGGTACAGCGCTGTGTTTTGGATTTGGTATGAGAGTAACGCCGATAACACACTGAATGTTTCAGTTGTTGCCAAGTAGTTGTGGTGCTTGTACTCGGCCAAGGGCTTTTCAGCTCCCCACGCTCTGCCAGCGGGGAGGTGCACAAGGAGCTGGGAGGGGGCACGGCCAGGACAGCTGGCCCAGGCTGGCCACAGGGCTATTCCATACCGTATGATGTCATGCTCAGTATATAAACTGCAGTTGGCCAGAGGGTGGGAATAGCTACTCGGGGCCAGGCTATGGGTCACCAGGTGGGGAGCAATTGTTGCATTGTGAATCACTTGTTTCTGTATATTCCTTTATCAGTAATATTATTATTGTTATCATTGTTGTGTCCTCTTCTTTTGCTGTCCTATTAAACTGTTTTTATCTCAACCCCTGAGGTTTTTTTTATAATTCTCTCCCCCATCCCACCTTGCAAGGGGGGGAGGTGAGCAAGCGGCTGCGTGGTGCTTAGTTGCTGGCTGGGGCTAAACCGTGACACATCTGTGCCACAAGGTCTCACTGGTGAAGAGTTTATGGAGAACCTGGATCAACAGAGCAAATACTTATCTGACTGCTTAAGAACATTTTGCCCCTTCAGAAAGAAACCTCTAGGACCAGTAATCCAACACAGTCTTTTAATGCAAGACTGTCACAAGTGAAAAAAAGAAATGGGCTACAAATACTTCAAGATTTGAAAAAAGCCTTACTTTCAAAGTTTTGGTTTGTGGTAACTGTTGCAAGGGTGAGTTTACATCACTGCTCAAAGACTCTCAGGAAGGATAACCTCAAAAATTAATACTTAATGCCCTGTATGCATGACTTGCATTCTGACTTTTAACAAAGAAAGCATTTATGCCAGTATCTTGCCTGTACAATGCTGATCACACAGCTGGTACACAAAGGACATCTTACTGGAAATGAAGCATTAAAAAGCTGGGAATATTTTTTCCCTTTTAAAACAAATCACTATTGATTGTAAAAAAAAATAAAAATTGGACTTTGGACATATCATCACCAATCTAACAATACACCATTTAAAATGGCATATTTACTTTTGGTTTTGTTTGAGTACAGAACTCACTGTGAGTGAAGTGAGACCATGAACTCAGATAAGCACGCACAACCGCAAGCAACTGTCCCTGGTCAGAGCTGACCTTTGCATGGTTTCCATCCCAATTCTCTGCTGAAGAACCAGCCCTGAGGTTCCATGGAGCTTCAGCAGGCTGCAGGAACCGGAGGTATTTGCACGCCACGACACACAGTTCAATCAGGGAATGGAGACTCTGAATCCGTGGACTGGATCAATCTGTGAACTCAAACCTGTTTTGGTACTGTTTCTTTCATACGCTTCTGGTAAAGACCCAGGCACCAAATACTGAGGGTCTTTCTCTATGCAGTGCAGGTTGCATTAACCACGTTTCAGCCTGAAGGAGACTCAGCAGAGATCTTATTGCCCCTTGCAGATATCTAGCAGGAAGACAGAGAACAGAGGGGAACACTTTTCTGAAAAGTGCACGGTGATTAAGGTTTGGGTTTGTTTTTTAAAAAATGAAGTGGCTGAGGACCAGAAAAGGCTGTCCAGAAAGTCTGTATAATCTCCATCCTTGCATATTGCCAAAACTCACGTGAGTATGGCCCTGAGTGACCCAATCTGTAGGGGCCTGCTGTGAGCAGAGGGCTGGACAAGACTATCTCCAGATGTCCTTTTCAGCCTAAATTATTCTGCAATTCATATTCTTTCCCACAAACATTTGGACTCCTCAGACAGGTACTTTACACTGCAGAAGGTTTCTATAAAAGCAGCTTTGTTGCTTCCTGGGTCAGCCTTGGGGATTTCTGTTGCTTTGGAGGTGGGTTTTTTTTGTTTGTTTGTTTAAATGACAGACTGCACTGCTGACTCTAAAGCTAAGACAGAGGAAAAGAAATGGCAATATGAGTCTGATCATAAAAGCCAAAGTGATCCAGCAGACGAGGAAGGGGACGCTCTTACTTCCTCAGTTAGCCCTGACTTGCTCCCTGCCCTGGGCCACAACTCACCCTACAGAAAGCAGGCAGAAGGAGTGACCAGGAGATGTCCAACTACTGTTAGTGACACATAAATACAGAAGAGCAGGTACTGTGATACAGCAGAGAAAGCACTTGCTAGTAGTGGGGTTTTTTTTTAATGTAAAAACAGTAAGTTTTGGAAGCGACAGCAAACCATCGACTGGTTTGCCAAGCCCAGCAGCACTGTCAGTGGTGAGACCCAGACTCACCTTGGCATGCAGCCCACCTCCCCTTAGCGCAGCCCACACAGAGAGGCAGAGTAGCCCATTTTGGGTACTTGGACACCAGCTTCCTCGTGGTGCAAGGTGATGGTGAGTAAAATACCTGTTCGCTTTTGAAAAACCGCATAAAGAATATGTAAAAAGGATTTCTTACATTTGAAAGTCTAGATGTTTCCTCCCTACTGCCAAATTGAGCTTTTTACCAGCTGGAAGACAAAGAAACAACAATAAAGAAAAACTTAGTAAGAAAAGAAAGCCCTGTAAGTATTTTCAAGGCAAAAGACTAATAATAACACACAGTATTTATAACACAGCTTGTTTTACTATAGGATATTTGTGTGCATCGAGATACCACAGTTGGAAAGTTTTACTTTAAATAGCCTGAAACACCAGAGAAAGTATTTTTCCTAATAGACGGTCAACCTTTGAACCTCACAGTCCACACCATCAAATTTGACAGTGATTTATGAGGACATTTCAATGCTTCTTACAAAGTAATTCAAGCATTGTTTCTGATCCAGAACTGAGCCAGTAATGTTGCACAATTAAAAAAAAAAAAAAATCAGATCAAACATTACATACCACCTCCAGAAGCGCTAGCAACCCACTCTCTATACCACTTGCCTGCCATTCACTGTACTATCCCGTAGAGGAGTGCAGAGGAACACGGCTATACGACCCCTTGAAGAAGGGTTAAGCAAGTGACTGCAGAGCTCCAAATCTCTGTTAGCATCTTGCACTCAGCATCGCTAATCTATTAGTTACTTAATGGTGCAATGTTGCCAGCATGGCATTCATCAGCCTGTCACATCACTGCAGAAGATTTGAGACATGAAAGCCTGTTTTGAAATTAAACCTTGTCTTTGGCAGTTTATGTTCAAGAGCATAAACACAAGTCCTCACTGCATTTCAGTAAATGAAAAAAAGCATTTTTGCATTTTTTCAACAGGGAATGGAGGTAGGTTGTACTGGGTTTGCGTGGGAAGGTTTTGGTA
>NW_010510553.1:0-250 GCF_000687285.1 Phaethon lepturus
CGCAGCCTACAAACCCAAAGAGCCACTGACTTGTGACTCGAGCTCTCTGCAACCAAAGCAAACCAAGCAAAAGGCTGGCGATCCGGCACGGGCTCACCCAAAGCTTCCCTAGCCAGCGGGGCTCACCAGCTCCGCACCGGCACTGCCCGAAGGCTGGTGGGACCCTCAGCAGCCCAGCCTCCGCGTGAACCATCCATGGCAATGACCTTCCCAGCTGGTCAGCCCTCGGGAGGGGGGGGCCTTCGCCGCA
>NW_010510554.1:0-1024 GCF_000687285.1 Phaethon lepturus
AAAAACAATCCACCTCCCCAGGCCTTTTGTTTAACCTGCATCGATGCAAAGGAAGGTCTTGGCTTTTTTTTCTTTTTTCTCCCCTTGTCCTTTTTTCCCCCCTGTGCTTGAGCCTTGGCGGGGCGTTTTTGAGCCCAACGGGGCAACTTTCCGGAGCGGGCGGCGTCAGAGGTTGATTTTTTGGGAGGCGGCGGGCTCGTCCCGCGGGCGCGCGGCTCCGAGTGCCGGAATTCCTGCCAGCTCGCCTTTGTGCCAGCCTCCGTTGGCCTTGGGTGTCTCGTTCGGATGGAGCCTGGCATCCAGGCACCGCCCATTTCTTGGCGTTGAGCTGCGAGGAGAAGGAAAGGGGAGAGAGCGAGCGAGAGAAGGGAAAAAAAAAAGCTGTCTCACTCAAACTGGCCTTTCTCGGAAAAGGATCCTTCCCCGATGTTGTCCGGATAAGCGGAGCTAAATCCAGCCACTACTCAACAACAAAACCACTCTCTTCCACGGTGCGTCTCTCTTGCTGCCTTGGTACGAAATCGAACCTCACTCTTAATTTTGGGTGTGTTTTTTTTTTTTTTTTTTTTCGGGCGGTGCCTCTTCATTTTGGGTGTTTTTTTTTTTTTTTTTTTGTTCGTGCGGTTGGGTTTTTTTGCCTTTGATTTGAAATAACGTTTTGTTCCTCCACTTGCTCAGTCGCTTTGTTGTTGCTGTAACCTGCCTTCTACCCGAAACCCCTTCCCATCGAGTCCTCTGGCCCTTGGTGCTAAAACATCCGACTTTAAAATTGGTCTCCTATAGAGAGGGATGTATAGCAGATAGGCAGGTCCCTACGTGCAGTGTTTGGAGCAGGACTGGAGGGTGATTCCTCTCCCTGCCTTCGCCCGGCCACCCGGGACGTCCCCGAGAGCCACCCGGGGCTGGGTGCATGTCGCACGGGTGCTTCTTTAGTTCTCCGCTGGGCACCGCCGAGGGGGGAAAAAAATATGTCGAATCATGTCGGATTTGCAATTCAACATGGCAGCCGCAGCTAACGTGGTGG
>NW_010510555.1:0-217 GCF_000687285.1 Phaethon lepturus
GCTGCGCTGCCTATTACATCAACTCTGGTATTTCCAGTCCCCGCGGGGAGAAGGGAGGAGCGCGGGCGGGAGCAGGGGGAGCAAGGGAAAGCAAAGAAATATTGGGGGATGCAGGGAATTGGGGGGGTCCCACGGGGGGGCTTCAGGCTCTGCGGTAAGGCCCGGTGCTGGGATCCCCCGTCGTCAGGCTGGCCTTGGCCCCCGGCCTCCACCGGGG
>NW_010510555.1:379-1543 GCF_000687285.1 Phaethon lepturus
TCGGGGGGTCCGCTCCGGCTTTCGGGGTGCTGCCTCAGTTTCCCCAGGGTGGAAGACGGAGGGAAGGATGCCGGGATGACGTTTTCCAGCTTCATTTCCATCCGGGAATATTTCCCTATGGATGCCAGGCTGGGGTCGTGGGGCTGTAAAAATGGAGAGGGGTTCAGGGGGTCTGCAGGGGGTCCCCAGGGAGGAGCGAGGCAGGTCCGTCCTTTTTGTTTAATATTTCCAGCCCCAAATTACCAAGCTTGGAGCTTGTTAAAAAACATTTTGCACAGGATCCGTCCTCATTCGGGATACAAGAGCAAGGGAAAAAAACCCAACCCAAATTGTCACAAAGGGACAAATTCTGGGGGAAAGCTCCAGTTTTTTGGGGACACAGTTTCCCCTTTGAAACCTGTGGAAAGTTTTTGTGAGAGAGTGAAGGTGCTTGGCCAGGCCCTCACCCTGGTATCAGGCCTCGGCGTGGGACAGCCGCTGGTGTAAAGCCGCGGGTGTAAATTTGGGTCCCTTTGGGGGAAAACGTTGCGAGCAGGATTGCGTGGTGTTGCCCCATCGATGCTTTCCACAAGCCCGAGCCCTATTTCGAGGCAGTTGTGTAAGACCAAAACCATCAGAATTCGAGTCAAATAATGAAGGTGTGCGTCGTGCCAGGGTTAAAAAAAAAAAGTGTAAAAAGCGGAAATTTCTTTTTTTTTTTTTTTATCCCGAGGGGATGCATTTTGCGTGCAGTGGAAAATACCTACATTCGAAGTCATAATGTATTACAAAGCATGATAGTTTCACATCATGCAAAGCAGTTGAAGTTAAATATATGGCAACTGGGAACAATGACTTAACAGTGACCTGCATTATTCTTGTTATTTTAAGAGTGGAATATTTAAACCGAAACTGCCATTTGTGATGAAACCACAACATGGGAAAATATCCACTGGGAGGTGACTCCTAGGAACTAAAACCCGCAGAATTCACCCCAAATTTTGCAGGGGTGAACCGTTCCTGGGTTTAAAAAAGAAAAAAAAAAAAAAAGTGTCAGAACGCGAAATTTTCAGCTTTTTATCCCGAGAGGAAGCATCTGGCGTGCAGCCTGCATCTCCCAGCCCTTCCTCCCGCTTCCTGCAGGGCAGGATCAGTGCCGGGAGGAGGTTTCTAGGACCCGGCGGT
>NW_010510556.1:0-3008 GCF_000687285.1 Phaethon lepturus
TAAATAACGTGTGTGGGACTTAGTGTTGCGCTGAAAAGTACATGGAGTCACCACCCCAAGCCCCTGGTTCATCCTTGGGGCACGGCAACCTAAGGGGCTCCTCGGGGTCCCCCTGAGAGCCAGCCCGGCGTGCAGGTGGTTTCTGGCGATCTGTCCCCTTGTCCTGGAGGGTTACGTGCTGTGGTGAGGCAGTATGGAGTTACCAGCAGGACTCATTTCTCCAGTTACCCAACTTGTCTGGATCACGGGAGTCCCAAAGTGAGTCAACAAGATAAGAAATCTGCTTAGGAAATATTCTGGATGAAAGCCCAATGGAAAAATGTAGCTGAAAATGTTCCTTTACAGAAGAAGGAACAGCCATCATCTTTCCTTTTTGTGCAGACCTTGCCCCTGTGCTCCGCAAAGGCGCGGGGAGACTTTGCATATTTATTTTGAACAGGAAGAGCAGGCGAGGAGGTGCAGGCGACGATGGAGGCAGGAGCAGCGAGGGCGGCGGGGGCAGCACGAATACCCAGGGCACCAAGGAGAAGCGGGACGCTTCGGGGCCTGGTTCGTGCGGGAGTTAGGCAGAGCGGCTGCAGAAGGAGCCTGGGTCTCCGCTCCCAAGGAGCGGCTCCCACTGCTTGGCTGGGCTGTGGATCAGGCCCTTGGCACGTGGGAAGGAACACGCGAGTGCCGGGCTCCTGCCAGCCCCTTGCAGCCAGGCTGGAGGTGGCTAAGCTTAAAGCCATGTCTCAGTAAGGGAAATAAGCACCCTGGGGGGTGCCGGGAGGGGTGGGAGCCAGGCCTCCTGTTTAGAAGCTGGTTAGGTGGCCGCAAACGCAGCCTCCGAAGAAGAAAGGCTTCTGTGCTGGGCGATGCCAAGGGCGATGACAGCCCAGCAGCTGCCCCGGAGGCTGAAGCTGGCCTGTCCTGGGAGCGGGTCCGTCTACCAGCCCCGCTTCCCAGCCTGCTGCCAGCTCCTCCCGGGAAGGCGACGGGCTGCGTGGAGGAGATGGCTCTGCTGGGCCTGGAGTGTGGCTGGGACAGCGTCCCTCTGAACGGCTCACACAGACGGTGATTCGCAAGCGGAAGACACAAGGGACGGGCTGTAACCACAGCCCCAGCTCTGCCAGCAGTCCGGGAAAAGGGGTTGGATGTGGATCGGACACTTTTAGCAGGCTTCTCTTAGTACAGCTGCTATGATCCAAACCCCTCTGGTTCAGATATGGAACCTTTTGCAATGAGTTTACATCCCTAGTGATGAGCATATATTTTATTTATAGGGTTTTTAAGGACTACAAAGTACAAGCCTGGCTGAAGAGCAGCCCTATAAGGTGCTGGGCTGACCCCAGCCCCTGGTCTGTTCCCAGACCTCTCCTGCTCCATGGAAGTCCTTTTCGGATGCTCACAGGAACAGCTTGCCTTCAGATTTATGTGAGTGCCTGATCCTGGTTTTATGACAACTGTCTCAAAATCTACCTTTTCCCTAAAGCCTCACTGACTAGAAGCACACAAGTGAGAACTGTAACTTTCACTTGGAAGGATGCTTCGAGCTGTTGTGTTGTTAAAAATCAGAAAAAATGGCATGATGGTAATCCCCAAAAACTTCAGAACCAGAAGGCACATGCCAAATTCTATCAGCTGTAATTCTTTTTCTCTGAAAATCAATGCTGTGAGTTCTGAGGGTTTACTTCATGTTATCAATATTTGGGATTAGTAATAGTTTTCTCCAGCTGGTGGAGCTTTGCATGCGCCTCGGGGGGGGGAATTAGTGGCCAGTGCAAGGCTGACTGCGGCTGACCAGGCTTTCACCTAACTTTCGTGGGCTTTGCATCAGCGGGGTGTTGGTGGCCTTTTCAGCTCCACTTGCTTCTAAAGGAGGCCTACCTAGAGCAATTAGCTCACGAGAAATGTCATCCACGATTAACGGATTTGATGTTCCTTACCTTTTTAATTAGAGTATATATAATGTTAGTAATGATATATTATATTAATTTAAAAGGATCGTTTTGATGTTAGGCTTGCTTATGTAGGATCATCAGTATGAAGATATGCATTAAAAGCAAATTTAAAATTGCTGAAGAGTTATACAGCCCTGCTTGTTCAAAGCACTTGACCTTAGAAGTGCTTTAGATTGCTCCTTTCTTATGTTTCACGAGTTGCGCCTCGCTTGGCAAACACGGAATTGCAGGAAGTCATGTGCAGTGAGGGACAAACAAGGTCGCTGTATGTGGCCGCTAGTGCGGCCAGTGGCGTGGTGAGAATGACAGCACCTGCAATGCCGGAGGGGACCTTCGGCTTTCACCTAGGGATGGGCTCCCTCGGCTCAGGAAGACGTGCGCCCGTCTCCCGCTGCCGGGACCGCCTGGCGCGGTCACAGGAAATGGGAGCTGATTCCGGTCTCTGCTAACGCACAGCTGTAGACAGCAGCACCTCCACGGGCCCGCCAGGCTGCCTGCAAACAGCCATCAGACCCCTTAGGGAAGAGAGAGCAAAGAGCACATCCGTGGTACTTGGGTGTAGGTTTACTGCCAGTTTTGTCAGGATTTCGGCCCAGAAGCGCTGCGTGGTTAGGTTCGGAGCGGGTACGTCGCTCCTTGGAGAGCTGCCAGCTGCCACGAGCCCTCCAGCGGACTACCAGCCCTCACTAAAACCTGGGATCACGTTTGAACCTTCAGCAGCCGGGCTGGAGCTGGAAAGGCACGTCTGCGTAACCGGAGGTAAGCCAGGCAGACCCGGTGAAAACCGGATGGAAGAGAGACACCAAAGAGCCGGGCTGAGGCAGGATGGCTGCCGCGGAGCCGCGGTAGGAAGTCGGGGCAGGTTAGCGATTAGGTCTGAGCAGGGCTGAGCTGCATTCAGAGCCCGGCTGCACGGGGTTTTAACCTGAATCACCAAACCTGCTCGCACACCAGCAACACCACGCTGTGCCGACGCGTTGACGGAATTCGTGCGGATGCGCTTAATGGAACAGCGCGGCCGGGCACCTCGCACGCCGGGCTGCCCAGCAGTAAGCTGCCTTTCTC
>NW_010510557.1:0-2164 GCF_000687285.1 Phaethon lepturus
AAGGTTGTCTTTCAGTCTGTAAAAACTCCTATGAAGGAAGAGCTCTAACAAGTAAAACCAGTTATGAGTGTTGTCCCAAGAGAAACCTTCAGCCCAGTGAAGAAGAGGCAGTGGCTCAGTGCATGATTTGCCACAGGACACAGAAGAAGCATTAGCAGAATGGGACCATTTCTGATTGAAAGCATTTAATCTAGAACTGATTGAGAAGAAAAAAAAATAATTACTGTCATCTTCTTTTCATTCTGAATTTCCAGAGCAGGCATGTGCCTTTGTGCAAGCAAATATTCTCAGTTCTGGAATTTAAAACACCTTAAAGTTGGGAACAAGATGGAGATTTGCTCATCTTCCATCGAGAGAGACATAATTTGTCTTTGTTTTGGATGGGCAATGGTGCTCCACTTATAAGCTTGTGATACTACGTTGCAGAAAGTCTACACATTAAACCTTGAAATTAGAACTAGCTTTAAGATCCTTTTGTAAAAATACCTTGGATAAAATGAAGCAGTATCAATGCAGTTGTACCTTAGACAGCAAGCTATCTTTAATCTCAGGACCTGGAAGAATGATGAAGAAGATCATGCTGGGTGCTATTGAAAGATTAATGCAATCATCAGGCACAGTCAAGACAGGTTCACAAAAGGACAATCCTAACTAATTTCATATCCTTCTCTGACAAGGTCACCCACCTAGTAGGTGCATGTAGTTTATCTGGATTTTACTAAGGCTTGTTTTTGGTACTGTCCCTCAGAGCATCCTTCTGGACAAGATGTCTAGCTGCGAGATGAGCAGGTAGATGGTACACTGCGTGAAGAGCTGGCTGAACAGCAGGGCTCAAAGTTTGCAGTGAATGGGGCTACATCTGGCTGGTGACCAGTCACCAGCAGTGTTCCTCAGGGCTCAATTCTAGGGCAAATGCTGATAAAAAATTTTTTTATCAACAATATGGATGTAGGGGTTGAATGCACCATTAGGAAGTTTGCTAACGATACTAAACTGGGAGGTGCTGCTGACTAACTTGAGGGACAACAGGCCTTGCAGAGGGATCTGGATAGATTGGAGCACTAGGCAATCATCGGTGGCATGAAATTGAACAAGAACAAGTGTCAGATTCTGCACCTGCTGGAGCAACGCTGAGCACAAATCTCAATTGGGACAAGAGTGGCTGGAGAGCAGCCCTGAGGGAGGGGTCTGGGGTTGCTGGCTGACAGCAGGCTCAACAAGAGTCAGCAGTGTGTCCTGGCAGCCAAGAGGGCAAATGACATCCTGTGGTGCATCAAACACAGCATAACCAGCCAGTCCAAAAAAAAACGCGAGAATACCCAGCCAGTCCAAAGAGGTGATTATCCTGCTGTATTTAGCTTTGGTACGGTCTCACCTTGAATATCGCGTGCCATTCTGGGCCCCACCATTTAAGAAGGATGTCAAGGTACTTGAATGCATCCCAAGGACAACAAAGCTGGGGAAGGGGCTGGCAGGCAGCTTAGGACAGGTCGTCTAGTTTGGAGAGAAGGAGGCTGAGGGGCAACCTCCCTGCTCTCTCCAGCTTCCTGAGGAGGGGAAGTGGAGAGGGAGGTGCTGAACTCTTCTCCCTGGTACCCAGTGCCAGGACACGGGGGAATGGCTCAAAGCTGCGTCCATCAGGGGAGGTTTGGACTTGACATGAGGAAACATTTCTTTACTGAGAGGGTGGTCAAATCCTGTACCAGGCTTCCTAGAGAGGTGGTCAGTGTGCCATGTCTGTCAGTGTTTAAGAGGCTTTTGGACAATGCCTTTAATAACATGCTTTAGCTTTTAGCAGCCCTGAAGTAGTCAGGCAGTTGGACTAGGTGATCATTGTAGGTTCCTTCTAATTCAACTAAACCTATTCTATTCTACTCCTATTCCATTCCATTCCATTCCATTCCATTCCATTCTATTCAACACATAGAGCAAAGGTTGATCCACTCTGCTTCAGTTTAACTTATCAAAGCTAAGTCCAGTTCTCAGGATATCATTGTTTGTATTTGTTCTCTGGCCCTGTGCAAGATTCATCAGAGTGTTTGGGAATTGCTGCCAAACTGGAAGCACTGGTGTTGCGTTAAGAGGCAGAGCAATTTGGCAGAAACTAAGCCCCCTTGCTTTCCAGTCGATCCTCAGATATCGGAGGGACTGGGGGCCGGCGAGC
>NW_010510558.1:0-10341 GCF_000687285.1 Phaethon lepturus
GCCCAGCCCCGGCAGCGCCTCTGCGCGGAGCGGCGCAGCTGGGCCCTTACCGCACCCGCACGGCGCCCCGGAGAAGTTGTGTCAGCCACACGGGGCCCGCTCCCAGTTATTTTCCCTCGCCCGCTCCTAAATCCGAAGGGGCGGATCTGTCGTTTTCCAGTCAAAGCTGGATCTGGCCTCCACCCCGGTGTTACCAAGAGCATGACCCAGAGCTTTCTCTTTTCCCTGTTCCGTAACACAAGAAACAGGCAGACGTTTAACAAAATTGAAGGGCAGAAAATTCAAACCTGATTCAAAAAAATACCGTTTTCATACCACAGTGTGCCATTCAGAACGCTGGCAAGGGCTGGGCTTGCTTAGATTCAATGAAGGAATAGGGCATGTTTATGGACGACAAATTCCTTGCTTACAATCACTGCAATAAAGTATTCAGAAGAGGATGGAAACCTCTTGCTTGAAAAGATCAATGACTTCACGACTGCGACACTAGGAGAAAAAACCCTATCTGCAGGAAGAAGGCAGCTATGCCACATCTGTCTCATAGGAGCTGTTTGTTTGACTCAAAATTCATCTAAAAATTTAGAGGAGCCAGTGCTGACCGCTTTTGTGACAGGTAATGGATTACAGGGACCACAGAACTGATGCAATTCCTGTGTTAATGCGTTCCCATTTTTAGATCCCCAAGCCTGAGGGCTTCTGAATGAACTGAGGCTCACTGATGGGCAACAGGAAAGTTAACTATACGTATCTATCAAAGATATGCCGAGTTTCTATTCGCGGCTCCTTTCCAATCTCAGTCCCCCAGTTTTCTTAAATTACTGGTCATAATCCAGAAATGCAGTGTAGTCTGTTAGTGCTTATGGGTAGGAAGGCATGAAGTAAAGTATTTGCAGGTACTTTTATTCTCATAATAATTTCATTATACCTGCGGAAGTATATCTTATAAATCAATACTTACTGGGTCACCTCCAGAAGCAAATGAGATGGACTGCATGTGATGGTTGGCAATAATCTGAAAAGCATGACAAACTAGTTAAACATGCTCATGTGCCACACATTTAGAAAACAGCAGAGCACATATCTTCACAGCTTAAGCAATTAAGTTCATGACAACCCAATCCATTAATACATGCATATATCATTTGTGAAGGAAGAAGATAAAAATAGGAATATTTTTGAGACTACCCATTCGTGTTTAGTAATGTCTAGATGCCTGAGTAATCTTCCTTAAAGAGTTTTCAGAATGAATTCAACCATCAACTTCTAACCTGGTCAGTATGAAGCTAAATGAGACTTTGAGAGGGGAGTAACTGCAGGCACTGGATGCATTTACAAAGTCTTGAGATATTACCTCATTTAAAATTACCAACAATTTTATTTAAATGCCTGGTGTATGTAATGGTGATGTTTTTACAAATGGCCCCCACTGATACTGTCATCATATTCTCTCTCACCACTAGCACCAGACTGTTACCTGATAGAAATTTCACTAGCCAGATCAGGCATCAACTTTTCTTGGTTCAAACACTACATCATCTCTGGAGACAAACTGTTCTTTATTATAAAATCAAGTACAATAGATTATGCAGGTGTGCACACAATGGAACGTGGTGTCAGTCAAGACTAGAATAAATAGGATTTTCCATTTGCAAAGGTCTAGTAATGAGAGACCTAGAAAGAATTTCAAGACAGTGCCCTGCACACCCATGTGTGCAGTGACCAGGCACATCAGTGCACTTGGAAGGAGATCTGTCCAGCCAGCAAACAGGAGCGGATTAAAAGGGCCATACTGTAGCTGCCAACCCCCAGAGTTTCACCTGCTGCAGGGAAGCCCTTTGCTGCTGTACCTGAAAGGAAGGGAAGCCTGGTGCCATAAACCCTTACCCCTCCGAGCACAGAGGGGCAGGAGACCTCTGTGCTGCAGGCAACCCCCCAAGAGCTGCTTGATCCTCAGCACGGCATCAGCTCAGCGCAATGATTCCTCAGAGCCAGTGAGCCAAAACTACCTCCTTGATGTTCCACTGCTCCAGCTTAGAGCAAAAGCCGCTGCCGGCCCCAGGCGAGGTCATGCTGGGAACCGAAGCCACCAGCTGATGGAGGAGTTAGGTGGGCAGCACAAAGTTCCTCATCACAACTGCCAAGAAGGGAGCACACCCCAGTTCCAGGGCAGATCCAGGCTCTCGGGAACACATCTCGATGGAGCCCAGAGGTTTTGCATGGTATAACTGATTATGCACATATACTGCCCAGCTGTAAAATAGCTCTGGACAACATCAAAGCCAAGCTCTGACTCACTGTTTATATCTATTTTTTTCCCCTAGGACTTCTCACAAACTCCAGTCAGCACTAGCGCCTTGTTTATTAGGCACTGTACAGGCAGATACACACAGAGAAACAGTTTGCCAAGTGCTTAAGGATCTTTCCCCATGGAAGACACCGTCATAAACAAGAAGGACATGTGCCACATGTCCAATTCCTCCCAAGTGCTCTCATTTTTAAATTCAGCGGCATCATGTAATTCAGCTTCACCAGGCACGCACCAGGAGACTAAAGGGTGCCACCTCCCTGCAAAGCGCCCAGCCGTTTCTTTCAGAAGCCACGAAAGGAGAAGAATACAGTAGTATGGAGAAAAGGACACCGATTGAGATGTGTCCTACCTGCTGCGTGTCAACATTAATCAAAGTGAGGCTGCTGGTTGAAATGGTCAGCTTTATATTCACGCCAGAAAACTGGAGGTTACTTTTGCCAAGCACGGAAGACAGAAACTTCATTGGAGGCTTTGAACAAAGAAACAAAAAGAGGCTGTCAGCCGAGTCTGTCAGGGGCAGAAACGTATCAAAGTCAAGGAGATTTTACGATATCTTATTGAGAATTGCAATGGAGAAAGGATAATGGCTTGATCAAATGCAAACAGATCTTCTAACAAATACCAGTTTTGAATACAATACTTGCAGGCATGTTTTTTACGTCAATAATGGGAAAAGAGTTTTAAAGCAAGATCCCAGTGAGCTAAATGTTATAGCTGGATCAGTAATTCAGAAGGTGTAATTTTTCCTGCCGAACTCTGCTTGTTTTCCTAGGGAAGAAGAGTTTCCAAGTAAATCAAGAAATTCTCTCATGTATTCATTTTTCAGGAGCATGTTCATTCCTCCCGAGCTCCACAGTTAGAGAAAGAAATCAGTAACATCCACTGGGGAAGACCCAACAGCAGCCACTGACATTGCCCCTCACTGCATGCCAGTTATTAAATAAATGATAGACCCATTAAACACTGCCATTGCTTAATTCTTTATATATAAATAACAACCAGGTAATCCTCCAGTGAACAAGCTCCCTTTTGCTATCAAAAGGGCTTCCTACATTTTACCAGCCAGAATCTAAAACTTGGAAAGCACTGAGCACTTCAGAGGCTGGTAGGAGCAGGAACTCTGCGCAAAGCATTAATCCTGAAGAAAATAAGGTATGGCACAGCCTCGGCCCCAAACCGAGCAGGCTAAACACCCTGCTGCAAGCACTCTTTCATGTTATACCGAGTTCAGATGGATTAACGTGCACTAACTGCCGCATGGACTGAAGCCTGTTAGGGAATCGCATATCCAGCTTATCAAAAGCAGGTATAGAAAATTAATCGTTCAGCTAAAACAGCATTTACCTTCCGCTTTTTTATAGCTCCATTGGTACCTGATACAGCTTCACACAGTCGGCTTATTGCTTCCCTGCAAATAGAAAAACACAGCACAAACTGTTGGATCATTTCACACGCATCATCTGTAACAGGGCCAGCAACCCTGCAATGTATTTTTATCATCCCACTTATAAACACTTCTGCAAGGTCTTCCACAGCTGTTTTTCTTTCTTCTTTCCTCCCACTATTAAAAAAACACTCCTATTTAACAAAATACAATGATTCAGCAGTCTGGTTTGGGTTGACTCTTTTTCTTCATAAAACACATCAGAGTCACCTAATGAAAATGTGTTTTTAAAAAAAAAAAAATCAACTGATCACAAGAAACTCAAACATTCTAATGCCTTCAAATCCTTTTTCTCAGTACAGTTAATAGGTCTCTTGCCTGGCAGGGAGGGGATCCCCTCCCTGCCCTAATCCTTATTTAGAGCAGCAGGGGTGGAGTGAGCCCAGCTGGGTGCCCTGATTGCCCTTCTGGTGTTTGGGGTTTCTCTTTTTTAAAAAAAAAAAAAAAAAAAAAAAAAAAGTGGGGGTGGAGAAAGGGAGTGTAATCAGCTTCTCCAGTTCTTTTTCAACTCTGAGGTCTCAGTTCCTCTCTTACCGTCTCTGGCAGGTACTTCCCAAACTAAGACGCCCTTTCCCAGTCACCCGCTATTCTCTGCAGGTGCCCCTCAGTTAGAGGAGCAGAAGGGTAAGGCATAAAGCACCCACAGTGTTTATTGGCCTATATCAAAGACAACTAAATTACACACTTAATATAACAGAGTGGTGTGCTGTGCCTGTTCTCCACACTTGAACAAAGAAAATTCTGACACATGCTCCGGCAGGTGACCGGTTTGGACATGTGGTGGAGCACTTGGCTGCCCTGACGGAGCTTAGCACAGCAGCTGGAAAAAACCCTTCTGCTGGCAGCCGCCGGCTTTCCCTGACCGCTACTTACGGCTTCGAAGTCAACGGAACATCGGTGACTTACTAGGCTGGGATGTGCTTAGCAAGTTTCCTCAACCTCGCCTGGACATCCCCGTCCGAACCACAGCCCCTGACCCCTCCAGCTGCCCCGGCCCTGTGCCGCGGGGCTGCGGGGCGAGCTGCGCCGCCGGCCCCCCCACCCTCTCAGCGTCGGTTCCCGTCTTGGGGATTTCATGTTGAGGCTGTAGCCTCAGCCTTTCTCTCACAACTGAATTCAGGCTTGGGCTTTTGAGGGTTGGGGTTTTGTTTTGTTCTTAAGCAGAAGGGAGTTGTTACGATTATTTGTTTATGTTATTGTATTATTATCCGAAGAGCTAATTAGGAAAGGAGCTAGTCAGGGAAGTTTATCTGTTTTCAGATCCTGGCATGTGCGTGGGAGGAACATGCCACCGGGCTTCATTTCCTGAGAAAGCTTTGGTTCAGAAAGGCTAAAAGATCTCAGGGGACCACAGAAGAGCGAGAGGCTCCAGCCAGATATGTCCCACGAAGCAGAGGTGCCGCGGTGGGGAGCGTGGTCCCCCCGGACCCTGCATCGTGCCCGGGGAGCAGACCAGACCGCACGTAAAGCCAGCACAGCAGCAGTGAACCGCAGCATCGCTGCTGCCCTCTGCTCAGTGCCCCACGGAGGTTGCCATGCTGATGGGCTTCGTGCTTAAAGCACTGAAGATCCGTGATGCTACATCGAGTCTTCATGTCAGAGATCATCCTGAGGAACTCAACTGTCAAACGAATGGAGACTCACCCGTGGCAAAATAATAAAATCATAGTTAATAAGTTCTGAGTGAAAATAGCAGGGAAGAAGAGGAGACTCATCGTGAGCTAGGCAAGGTGGGTCAGAAACACAGCCTTTTAAACATTGCCTTTTTCTTAGCCTTTTAAAGCAAAGCACTTCCCCTCACACAGCTGAAAATATGCTTTTGATGCAAATTCCTGATATCCTTCTTGTTTGGCTCCTGTTTTATTTAGCTGTTGCCAGTAGAAAGGCCAAAACTAAAAGCAAAATAATAAAAAAAAAAAAAGGGAAAGGCATCCTGCAGGATGATCTTGCAGATTACAATAATCAGCTTGGAAAATGAGAGCTCATCTTCTCATTCAATATTAAAGGAAATTAAAATCAGAGCCAAGACATTAAGGCTACTTGGAGCCTTCAAGTCTAGCTCTACCTAGAAAGAAAACCAGATACAGAACAAATTGGAAAAACAGGGGAGTCGTCTATTCTGGTGACAAATGAGTCCTCGCACACTTCAGGCAGCCCATTTAGAATAAGCAGTTGTAGGCAAAGTTGCCAGCAACGGAAGAAAACTTGTCCAGCAAACAGGAACCAAAAAGTAGGCAGATCATTTCTACTTCACAGTCTCTATTACCTCTCTTTGGTAGGGGAAATCATCTTCTCACAGACGCTCCTTGCTGCATACCTCTGGGTGATTTTCCAGGTGATCTAACAAACCTTCTCAAATATTATTTTAAAGGTGTGAAAAGCAGCAGTTTGGTAACGCCTTGCTGCTGCAACTGCACGCTTCTAACCTGCAGTCATTGCCACGGGGCAGGCGGACCTGAACTAGAAACTGCACCGTACATAAGAAAAGAAACCGTGGATACGTCCACGATAAACTGAAATAGGATTTACTGTATCTGTGCTTTCTTCCTGGAAATCTGCTATTAATTCATTCTTACAGCCGTTCACTTTCAAAGAGTTGCTCGGGCAAGTCTCTGCTTTTAGATCTGCCGGGCGGCAGATACCTGTGCATAGCTTGCGCAGTTAATCGCCTTGTTCCCGGATGAATGTGCAACCTTACGGGTTCTGGCATTTGCACGTCTGTTTGATGTCTTCCAAATCTGAGGCAGTAGCAGAAAATGTGGCCTTGCTATTGCAGTCATGTTGCTGCTTTTTCTTTCTCTCCTCCTTGTCATTCATCCCAAAGCAAAAGACTTCAGGGTTCTTTTTATTTTTCTTTTAAATCACCCTAAATGAGATAATTCCACTTGCGTACTCTGCAGCAGCTCTTCTCAACCCTGAGAGCTGCAGAATCAACTCGGAAGGGCTGTGGGGGATTTAAATTGTTCTTGCAGTTTAAGGCAAAGAAAACCTTGCTCCTCAACTCCTCAGGCATCTTCTGCCATGTGAAGTGGAGCCACTCTGTCGGTCCTGCGGTGCCCACACGATTACATAAACTGGTCATTGTTTCATTGACAGTTTTCACTTTCCATCATGAATGGAAGAGATTTGGGTCAGCTTTTTTTACCATCCTGAAAAATATTAGTCTGAAGCACTTTGGTCCCCGGGCTGTCTCCAGCAGCAGACCTACCGCAGAGGTCCCGCTCCTGGCCCCCGCAGATGCCCATCCATTGCAGCGGCAGTTTCCCAGGGGTTTCTCTGCTGGACACCAGTTCAGGGAGGATCAAGGCTGGCACAGTGCCCTGGGGACACCTCTGTGGGACCTAGGAGGTGGGACTGGGAAGCAGGACCATTCCTCTTCAGCTGGGACACCGAGCTGCGGCAGCTCCCCACCTCCCGGGCTGAGATGCACTGAACCGGTACGCTGCCACAGCCCGCACGCGGCTGAGTGCTGCAGGAGCCAGTGGCACAGCAAAAGTTTTGCTTTCTCCCAAAAAAGCCTGGTGCAGCCTGCCAGCCCCGCAGGGCGCTGCTCCCTCGGCCCGACGGGTTAGCAGCCAGCCAGCTGGCCAGGCTGCAGCCACTTGGCAAGGGGCTGGGGCAGGAGGGAGTGACAAGGACTGCCCCATTTTTGGCATCCATAAGCCTTTAGGTCCGCTCAGCTGTACAGTCTACAGGTTTTCTCTGGGTCTGTACCTCTGGAGCGAAACCCACGGCAGATACTCCTCCTCGCTCCTCCGAGGGCGTGCAGGGGAGCGCCGCGCTGGCAGTAACAGTGAGCCGCTTTGTTCATTGTTCCCCCAAGCGAGAGTAAAAGACGAGAGAAGGGCTGATGTCAGCAAGTAAGCATGCTGTTGAAGATTTGCTTTTAAGCATCTAGGGCTCTGCCTACACTGTCTAACAGAAAGGGATTGTGTGGCTCAAACACAACAAAGTTGAAATTAATCTTCCAAACAAAGTCAGCCTTCTTCCACCAGCCCTCCCCAGCAGCGCATTTCAGACGCCCTTCGCCCTTCACTGCCTGACCATGTTCAAGTCTGCAAGTTAATGCCCCAATCTGAGATACAGAATCCCTTTTCCCATAAATACCCAAATACAATGACTAATAATAAGCTCGATTTAACAGATCTGGGAGAGGAAAAGAACTGAAGGGCTGGACAAGGCAAGTGCACATCAGTGTCCAGCAAAGGCAGGACCTGCCACAGCACAAGGGCAGCAGCCCAAACACGTTGTGTATCAAGAACAGCAAGCACAGCACATTTATGGGTGACCATTCAAAAACATACGAAGCCTCTCAAGCAGAGGAACCTGTTACCCTTATTGTTATTTCTTAACGTTACTCTTGTCATCTACATGGAGTTTGGGATCACGGATTTCTGCAAAATGGGAGGGATGTCCTAAGAGCGTGTGAGTTGGGTCACAGGTGGGCAACAGCAGAGAGCTGGAAGATAAAATCGCTGCAGCGAAATCTCCTCTGCCAACCTCCTCACAGCGCAGCCGCCGAGGGCCAAGGGTAAAAAGCACCTCAGTGCCCGGCCCTTTCCTTGCTACGCTGCGGTCATTTGGCCCGATGACCGTACAGCATCTCCGCACCCCATGGTCATTCATAGTGCTGGAGAGGCCACTTTTGCCTTTCGCTGTTAAGTAACTGAAAATGCAAGTCCAGCAAGAAACTAGAAAATAAATCCTCCACGCTCATCTCTTTTGACTCCTTATGGCACTTTGGCAAACATGAGTTTGTTGATCTTTCCAACATTCATGTCAGATAGGTAAATAATATCTTTAATTTTAAAGATCAGGAGACTAACAATGCAAATACACATAAAGCAAGGCAGGGAGCAGACATAATTAGAGACCCCTTCTACATCACTTTAAAACAGAAGACGCCTCTCTGTTCAGCAAAATGCCATCGGAGTAAAAATATTTTTTACCCCCAGTATAAATAACAGACATGATTAAAATGGGATCATTTCCAACAGCTTCTCGGTTGGTGCATTGTACATGCTGTCTATAAACTTGGTCCCCTGGGAGAACAATCAGGGCATCATCAATGTTATCTTCACTCCAGTCAGCTTGTAATCGATTGAACTTTAAAGTTTGCATGCATGAGCTCAGCACTTCAGTATTCGGTTTGCAAACAGTTTAAGTTTTGAATTTCTCATGCACAAAAGAGCCCGTTAAGGTCAGCAGTGGCATTTTTTTTAGGTGATGGAAATATTTCCATTGTTAAGTTTTCACATAGCTCTGGTTAACAAAACCTCACTATTTGGGCCAAATTTAAGTTGGCAAGCTCTTGTCACACAGTAATTCATATTCATTAGTTTCCAAACCATCCAAAGCTCTGTTTTCTAAGCCTAGCAGCATACGTACTCTGCGTCTTGCCAACAGGAGACAACCTCGCTCTCTGGCCGAGGCTGCTGAATACAGTGGCGTGGTCTGAAGGCATCGGGTGGACTGCTTTGGGCTAAGCGTACTACGTGGCTCTTTTTGATCGGTAAACGACTAGGCTGAGAGAATATATATGTACCATCTCACGTACTTCTTCATATACGCACGCAGGAACTGGGTGAGTACACGCTTATGCGGATTGTCGATGTCAACAACCACTGATTTTGAATATAAAACAAATCAGGCAGCTTTCGAGTGCAGTATATAGACATTCAAGGACTCCAGTTTTTCAGTTTCTTCCTTTTAGCTGATAAGTCTGGGAGCCAATAGGTAGAATTGTAACACTTATCTCTTGACGTTCCTTTCCCTTCTCCAGGATTTCTTTCATACAAACACTTGAGGAAGCAAAAGAGCATCTGTAAATCATCCGCCAGCAGGAAGGAAGAGTTCAGCAGACACAGGAAGCCTCAGCCACCCTCCTGGCACCCTCAGCATGAACCATGCCAGAAAAATAGCTGAGGGGAGAAGGGAACATGTTCAAGGCTGGGCCAAAACACTCTGCACCAACCCAGCTCTCCAAAAAGCCTTTGGAGGTGCTGGGATGCCGGGTGGCTGCTGGGGCTGCCCGGCGGAGCACTAGCCCTGGCTGCTGGACCATAGTGCATCCAAGCAGCATGCAGCGCTCTGCGCTGGAAAGAGGGTGCTTATTTTGAAAACCCGAACGCTCCTGTACTGACAGACTTGTAAGAATAAAGGTAAAAATAAAACTGGGCTTTTTTGCTCCTGACAGGACATTTCAACAGCCCCACGGGTGCATATGTTAATCATGTACGCCCAGCGATGGGCAGCAATCTGCAAGAGAGGTTGCAAGCTTTTCAAAAGACCACAAAATATTTCACGTTTAAACCACATTCAGTTGTAGCCGAGAGCAAAATATCCATCTTTTTCTGATTTGCAGCCTGGAAACTTAGTGCTGCAGTACAGCTGGAAATGGCTGTATTTCAACATGTTTTCCCTGTGACTCTGCTTCCAGCTGAGCCTGGCCTTGGTGCAGGTGGGGCCGAGCGATGTCACTCGTCTGATAAAAATTCATTAGATGACCTTGCTAGGTCGAGGGACCGATGGCACTCCCCGCGCCGGCTGTGAAGCAGCGCGGCAGAGGGGCCCGCGAGCAGCCAGGCTC
>NW_010510559.1:0-211 GCF_000687285.1 Phaethon lepturus
CTCTCCCCGCGGTTGCCCCGCGCCGGTGGGGGGGGAGTCTATCTACTACGACGAGCAGAGCAAGTTCGTCTGCAACACGCAGCAGCCAGGCTGCGAGAACGTCTGCTACGACGCCTTCGCCCCGCTCTCCCATGTCCGTTTCTGGATCTTCCAGATCATCATGGTGGCCACACCATCGGTGCTCTACCTGGGCTTCGCCATGCACCGCATC
>NW_010510560.1:0-355 GCF_000687285.1 Phaethon lepturus
GCCAGCACCCAGGAAGCAAAACCCGCCAGAGACGAGGGACCTACGTGCGTGATGGACCCTCGGTAGGTGATGGGCGACTCCGGAGGGGGTCTGGATGTGGGCGTTCCCTTGGTGATGCTCCCTCCCGAGGCAGAGCTGAGGGAAGTACCTGTAGGACACAAACCCAGTGAGCGGGGGCCGGATCGGCCGCCCAGCACAAAACCTGACGACGCGCAGGGCTCGACCCAGTCTCTAGCAAGCTCAGGTACTGAAGTCCGTTCCTTCCCAGCCCTGGAGGTGCGACCCCGCCCGACGAGCGTGGGGCTGGGAGGTGGAAAAAACGGGTACTTTGACGCTATCACCTCCCCGCTCGCTT
>NW_010510560.1:627-1006 GCF_000687285.1 Phaethon lepturus
GTAGCTAATGGGGTAGTAAGCGGGGGAGGGCTACGTTTAACCAAAATGTGGTCCCTGCCCAGCTGCAGCAGCAACAGCGAAAACCAATTAACAGTATTTAAACAGGTCTCGCTTTGTCTTAACCAACAGATTTTGGGGTGCCCCTCGAACACAAAACCTCTACCAGGATCAGTGCCCGAGGCCCTGATTTGGGGACATGGCTAGAAACGTTGAGACATTGTACGGACATATCTACCGCCCTGCTGGCAACGCCGGAGAAAAGGGGCGAAGAGTCCCCTTCGGCGGGGCACAACCCCAGAAATCAAACCTGGAAGCACCAGGCAGCTGCGGCCAGCGCAGCGTTCGCCGGGCTTGGCAGCGCCGGCATCCCTCCCCTCCC
>NW_010510561.1:0-814 GCF_000687285.1 Phaethon lepturus
AGAGAGAGGCCAGATAAAAGAAGACAAATTCTCATAATTCCAGGTGAAATAATACAAAAAAAATACAAAAGGGCAGTTTGCTTTGGAGGTCTCGGTGTAACAGCTAAAGAAAAAGACTCGGCCCAGGCAGCTTTCCACACAGAGGTAAATTGTGAATTTTTATGCCTGCAGTCCTCAAAGCGTTTGTGAGAAGAGAAAAGCGAATGAGACCCAGACATGTGTTGTCTTGCCGGCTTGTTTTTCATTCAAAAATGCATGTTTCTGTCACGCATTTTCTGCGTGGTGTTAACAGCAGAGAAGCCTTCAGGAAGCCGAAGGCAACACGTTTCCACAGTGCCCTGTCACCTCAGGGGCCGTCAGAGATCCTCGGTGCACGGCACACCAAGGCGAGGGGGATCTGGGAGAGGGACCGGGAGGTGTTTGCACGGGTCAGGGGCCGGGGAGGTGCTAACGCAGCCCGTCTTCGCCCAGCTGCAGGCAGCGCAGGCGAGAGCAGCACGCCTGGAGCAGTGCCCGGCCGAGCGCTCCATCGTCAGCCGTGACCTGGAGAGCCAGCTGGACTTCCAGGCCGTGCAGATGAAGCGCTTTGAGGTACCACCTCTTCCCCGCTCGCAGAGGGAGTGCGGAGCCCGGGGGAGATACAGCTTGCTTGCCAAAGGCAGGCGCGGCGATGCCACCGCCTTGGCTCTGTGGGGAAGAAGGACCTGGGAAGGGGTGGGGAGGGACCGGTGGGGTCTTCGGCCAGCTCCCCTGTGCTTGTGGGTGGTCTATAGGGTTCATGCCGCTGCCGTTATCTACACGCGCTTTACTGCGG
>NW_010510561.1:841-1098 GCF_000687285.1 Phaethon lepturus
CCCCCTGTTTTGTGGATGTTTTATCGGTTTCATGCCGCTGCCTTTATCTACCCGCGCTTTACTGCGGTGTTTACTGAAAGCCGACGGTGGGTCCAGTGCTCTAAACACCCAGAGGAACGTACGGTCCCTGCCTCCGGACGCAGAGTGCGGTGTGTGCTGACTGCTGAGCACATCGTCACAGCAGCTTTCTGACGGGCACCCCTCTGCTCCGGCGTCGCCCAGAAGTCAGGATGTCGGGCTCAGCCACAATATTTCGC
>NW_010510562.1:0-3013 GCF_000687285.1 Phaethon lepturus
CTGACGACCGCCCGGGGGCGGCGGGGCCTGGGGGCTGCGCCGGGACCTGCGCTCTGTTAGCACGGAGGCGAAGGCTGGGCTTGCAGGCAAGGGGCCTCTGCTGGCCCTCCTCTCCGGTGCGTGGTCCCCATCCCCAGCAGGGAGCTGGCAGCCGCCCAGACAGGGCAGGAGGAATGAATGTTCTAGTTACTGAAAAAGGCTTTCTGGATTATCTTTCTTAAGCAGGTCAGCGGGTTAAGCAGCTCAGCGGGTTGTGCATAGCCCTTTCCACCTGTGGCTCGTGTTCATCTTTGCGGGGACAGAAGATTGTGTAGGAGCACTTCCACCTGGCAATCCACCATTCTCTTGCCAGCGGGGCTTCCCTCTCTGCAGCCCCGAGACTGTGTTCAAAGTAAGTCGAAGCTGCGACCGCTAAGCTGAGATTTTGGTTTTTGCTGAGCCTACAGGCAATTCACTCTTTATAAAAAGACCTTTCAGAGGCACCAAGGGGCTTAACTGCTATTGCAAACATCCCCATTCCTCTTGCAAACATCCCCATTCCTCTTTGAAAACAAGCAGCAAGTTATTCTCTGGGCTGAAGTTACGTTTCGGTTTGGAAGTTTATTGATGCTGCGGGTGAGGCGCGATACGCTCCTCCCCTAGGACGGAGCAAAGAGGCTGTCAGATTAGTTTGGGACTTTCAGTGGAGGAATAGGACACTGGGAATTGTATTTTGTGTAAGATCTATGATTTGGGGGTCTCCAAGGTCCTCAGAGTGCTTTGAAAATCCTAGCTTTAATTTGTGTGGGCTGGTCATGACTCCGGCAGGGGAGCACAAAGGAGTTTGAGCTGGTCTGAACGGTAGCACCAAACCCAGAGTCACTGCTGGCAGCCGCGGAGCCCATCACGCCGGACTGGCATTGCAGTCCGTTGGAAGCGGCGAGGGGCTTATCACGTGTACGTACACCATGTGTTGGTCAGTAGGAATATTGAGCATGAAAGTTACTGAGGAGCAGAAGTAACACAAATTCTGCCAGGTGGATGGCCTCTTTCTTCTGTAAAACAATAACCAGAACTTAAATCACAGCTTTTCCAGATGGTATGAACAAGGCTCAGCACGATCAGGAAGCCTTTTGAGAAGCTTGTTGTCTTGTTGTTCAGGCATTCGCTGTCTCTCAGGAAGGTTATCCCGCTGACCTCGGGAGGAGGAGAGCCACAATCTCCCACTTCTGGTCCTGGACCATATCACAAAGGTCAGACTTCAGGACCACAGTTTATTGCAATTATGGGTTTCTCAGAAAAAAGGTTGTAAATTAGCAGTTCTGATAATAATTGGAAAATATGCACATGCAGACACAGACATTGAAAGAAATATCAAAATGCTTTTTACTTTAGAAAATAACACTTCAACAAATAGAAACTCTTTGAATAATTTTCTGTGAAAAAGTGCATACTTCTGATTGATTGAATTCCACCTGTCCCTTCCCAAGGTGGCACAATTTAGGTGGTACTTGGAAACCCAAGCTATAGCTCTCTTAAAACCCCATAGAGATCATCTCTTATTCCAAACACAAACTAATGGCCTTTTAGCAATCTGGACCTCTGCTCTTTAAGGTATTTCAATGCTATTGAGCCTTTCACGACAGCAGTTCTGGCGCTTCATTCTGCCGCAGCCGTTCCCTGCTGCCGTTGCAGGTGCCCCAGCAGCAAGGCCGTCGTCCTGAGGGCTGTGGTGGCACACGTGCCATTGTTGGTGATACGGGGTAGAGCTGAGGTTTCTGTAGATATTAAATAGGATTTGGTATTTGTCAGAGGAGAAAATTTGTTTTTAATATAATGTGTTTGATAGACTTCTGTTAGAGAAAGATGGGGAAAATCAGGCATGACACACTCCTTGCTTTGTCAAAGTAATTCTTCATAGTCTAATTGTATTGTTTGCTGTACAACAAAGGCATTGTAAGTTATTGTGACTGAGTTCAGTCTTGCCTGAGATATGATTAGTTCTTCTACTTAATGGTGTTAAAAACAAAGCTAACACCAAGAAAGCAACCATATTCAGTAGAGCAAAATGTACATTTTCTTCTGCCTAATATTACTGCTTCTGTTCTCTTCTAAAGACAGTGTTGTGATAAGTCTTTCCAATGAAGAAATTAGGGAATTCTTCAGTGTGCTTGTATTTCTGCGTCAGTGCAGAGGAGAAGAAGAAAATAAAGCCCCAAGAATGGTATCTGACCTGCTCTTAGCTGGCTCCCCGGCAAGGGGAGCTGCGTGAGCCCTTCCCAGCGGCTGCATCCCTTGGCACCCGCAGGCTTGGGGGCCGTGGGGTGTGACAGCCAGCGTGGCCGTGGGGATTCCTCGGCAGGCGAGAGAGCCCAGCAGGACGCCAAGCGCTGCGGTCACTCAGTGCGCTGTATGACGCCTCGTTCAGAGCCGTGCTTGGTCCTGGCGTCCCTCGGTTGCACCTTGAGGTCTGGGCTGCATTTGGAAAGGGAAGGAACTCCTGCAAGGAGCCGCACTTTCAACCGTTTGTTTCTGGCTTGGGACAGAATATAAGCCACACCAAGAGCTTTCGAGGGGGAGGCAAGGCAGAGGCTTTTGCAACAAATCACTTTTTGTGCCAGTCCAACCGCTGCACAGTATGAAGGGCTGGGCAGTAAAGATTTAGCAGCCTGTTTGGGGTGGGCTTCTCTCCTTTTCCCTGGATGGCAGGTTGTGCTCCGTGCCGGGGGTCTCCCAGGCAGCTCCCCCAGGCTCGCAGTAGCGGAGGGACCAAAACACCCGTCCGCTGCGCTGGGAAGGCGCAGGGGGCCAGGTGCACCCCTTGGCTCTCCTCCCCTGCTCTGTCGGGGGCTCTTTCCAGAGCACCGGTTGCCTTGACAAATATTTCGCAGTGTTGTCACAAGCATCCAGGGAGACCGTGGTCCCTCCCCTTCTGCCCAAAGATTGGCAAAGCTATACGTAACCCCAAAAAAATGAAGCATGCCTTGGCCCGTGCTACGTCCCTGCCCACCGCCTGGCGCGGGTCGGTGGCTGG
>NW_010510563.1:0-225 GCF_000687285.1 Phaethon lepturus
TGGGGCAGGAGCATGAAGGCGAGGGGGGTGAGGAAGGCGAGCAGCGCCAGCGCCCCGGCCAGCGAGACGCCCAGGTGCCGGGAGCAGTCCAGGTGGGCGCTGTCCTCCATGTCCTTGGTGATGCGGGTGATGTCATCGTGCGAGATGCTGTGCTCCGACGTGCCCGTCACCACCGTGGTGGTCTCGCCCCAGTTGTCGTCCTGGGGAGCGCGGATGGGAGGGTTA